>NW_022158730.1:55410-212351 GCF_000260195.1 Fusarium odoratissimum NRRL 54006
CTTTATAGTATTATATAAAATATATTTATTATTAGATATATTATAGGCTAAATAAAGGTATTAAAAGACCTAGCTAATTACTTAAAATAGGGTTAAGGTATATTAAGGTAGTAGCAGGCCTTTATTAATAAAATTATATTAGGTAGTAGTAATAGTCTATATTAGGCATAGTTTATAGAGTTAAAATATATAGTCTAGTTAGTTAAATTAATAGTGTAAATATTATATTATAGGAATTAAGGGCTATTATAAGGTAAAGGAGGGGAAGTAAGATGGAAAAGAGGAGGAAAAAGGCAAATTAAGAAAAAAAGGTTTTAGCATTTAGGGAAAAACTATAAATATTAGCAGACTAAGGCTAGCTCGGCAGGTTAATAATAAATTAAATCAGGTTATAAGATAATATAATAAGAGAAATATAAGTTAAGGATAAATATAATTAAATAATACTTAGGATTTTACTTTTATAATATTTATATTATCTTCTTTTTAAAATAAGTAATACTTTATTATACTTATTTTTATTACTTTTATTAATTAAAGTTTAAGATTTTATATTATTATTATTTAAATTATTTTTATTATCTAAAGGGTAATCTTTATAATTTACCTAGCTAGTTTTTTAATTAAATTATAAGTTATAATATAATAGCTATAAGAATCTAGGTATTTAGTTATATTCTTATATTAAAATAATATTAAAATTAATACCTTAGTTTTTCTTATTAATAAATACCTTAAGGTAATTAATCTCTTAGGTAATTCTCCTATTATTATAACTATAAGTATTTCCTTCTTTATCTTTTATAATATAAGGTTCCTTTTTATTTTTTTATAATAGCCTTAGTTTATTAATTATTTTAAGGGAAATAAAATTTATATTAGCTTTATTATTTATAAGTATATTTAACTACTTATCTTTACTTTTAACTTTTAATTCTAGGTAGGTTTATTAGCTTTCTTTTATAGCTATTTATAAAGCTTTTTCTAGGGTTTTAGTTTTTATTATTCTTTTACCTATCTACTACTTTATTATAGATAGTATATGCCTTTTTCTTATAGGTAATTTATATTATATTTACTCTTAGTATAGTTAATATTATTAAGATATTTATTTTAGATAGTTAATTTTTATTAATAAGTAGCTTTTATTTTTTTTATTTTATAATTTAGGATAATATCTGCTTTTTTTTCTTTAATAAGAGGTCTTTTTTTTTCTTATTTAAATTCTTTTAGCTATTTTTATAACTATTATTTATTTAATTATTAAATAATATCTTATTTATCTTAAGATACTTCTTCTTCTTATTAAGTAATATCTTAGTTAATTTAGCTAAGTATATTATCAAATAACTCTTTTTTTATTATTTTAATTTCTTAGTATACTTATTGCCTTTATTAAGTAATATATTAAGAGTTTTAAATATATATTAAAGCTTATTCTTATGTTTTTATATAAGCTTTAGTTTTATTACTTAAGATCTTTTATATCTTTTTATAACTTAGTATTTAATTATATTAATAATTAGGTAGGGTTTTTATTCTTAATATTCTTAAACTTATATTAGAAAGTAATTATTTACTATTTTACTTTACTAATATTATAAATAGTAGTATTATATATATAATACCTATAATATTTACTTATAGTTTAAATAATCTAGGTATTTCCTTAGATCCTTTTTGGCCTAAATATATTTATTAGGTATTATAGGATTTTTTAATACTTCCTTTATATATACTTAAATATAAATATTATTATCTTATTTTATAATTATATATTCTCTTATAAGTTCTATATATTTCTAATATTTATTATTTTAAAAATAAATTCTATTTTTATTATATTAAGGTATAATTTTTATATTTTAAATAGTTTAATTTTCTTTATATTTAATATATTTAGTATTAAGTTCTTTTTATATTTAATAGGCCTTTAAGTAACCTAGGTTATTAATATATTAATTTAGTTATTTTATAATAACTTTTATAAGGATTTTATCTATTATATATTAGGTATTTAATTTATTATCTAGGTTAAGGTTAACTTTTTTTCCCTTTTTAATTATAATAATAATTCTTCCTTTAGTAGGTTATATCTCTGGTTTAGGTATTAGTACTTATTTAAGTTTAATTATCTTATCTCTTTTTACTTAATATTAGTATTTCTTTTTATATTTTTCCTTTTTCTCTTTTTTTTCTTTTTTACTTTATAAGTATAAGACTTCTATTATTAGGGTAAAATATCCTAGAATAGGTTATTATTTTAAATTTAAATTTAGGTAGTATTTTTTAAGGGTCTTTTTCTTACTAAGAAATAAGTTATATATTATAATAAAAGAATTTAGTCTTAATAGGTTATATTTAGTTTTAATTATATTAATAGTTTTAATTACTATTTAAGGTTTATTATATTTCTTAATTATATTAATTTTCTTATTTTTAGGAATTAGTTTATACTTCTAGTTAGTTTTAATAAGGTTTTTATATTTTAATTATAATATCCCTTCTTATTATAATTCTAATAAGTAATTTTAAATTTATCTTTTTTAATTATTTTAATAATTATTAATTTAAAGTTAGTATTATAAGAAGTATTCCCCTGTTTATATAAATAATACACTAATATTTAGCTAATCTATTAAATCTATTATATACTATATCCCATAACCCATTTAACCCTCTTTACGCCGCCGACGCCGGTCTTTGACTTTAGGCAACTAAACTTACAAAAAACTCAATATATTTTCTTCCCACAGAACCCTATAATCACCCCTCTTCCATCCCAGATCACGCGGTACGCCGTCCCCCTTGCCTTCGCGCTCTCATGGTCCATAACCATAACCAGCCTGGTCTATATATCATCAAGGCTTAATCTTCTCCAGTACCTTCTTAGCCTGCCACCAGATGGCCTCGAGCCACTCATTATATAAGCCGCCGCAAAGGGCCTTAACAAATTCCCTTTCCCTCTGGCTTAGATTTACCCCTCTAAGTAACTTCCCTTCTAGCTTATAAAGCAGCTCTATCTCGCAATTAAGGAAGCCTCTATTAATTAGCTAATAGTAAGGCCATATAAGTAGGAGGATCTTATAACTAAAGATTACCAATCTAATACAGCCAGCATTATCCTCTTTTCCCTAGTCTATTCTGATTTCTATTACTATATTATAAAGCTTGCCGTAATTATCTTTCTTAATAGCTTACTTATTTTTACAGGTTATATTATGGCCTTTTATTAGATAAGGCTTATCGGGATTAGGTGCCTACAGGCTTCTTCTAAGCATCGTGGCAGGGAAGCTATAATGCTATTAGCGGTTGCGATCACAAGGTATAGGGGAAGTCGGATTATATTACTTACTAGGCAGTAGATAATTTAAGCGTAGTATCTGCAGGGGTCGGCAATAAAGTGGCCTTTAAAGTAGATTATAGGAAGAAGATTAGGGCCAGCTAAAGAGCAAGGCCCTCCAGCTAGGTTATATATAGCTAGGTTCAGGCTATAATTAAGGCAGCTAACTATAATAATATTAACTTAATAAAGCTTTGCCTACTAAGGGGTAATAAATATTTAAATTATATTAGACTTTAGAGATGCTTAGATATACCTTTCGAGGCTGACTTATAAACTTAAAAAAAAAAATAAGAAGTATTATTATTTTATTTCTTTCCTTAATTAGTATTATAATATAATTTATTTCCTTATTATTTTTAATTATTTTAATTATAATAGATTTTCTATTAAAATTATATATTATTAATTTTAATAGCTCTTTTAATATAATTAATTAATATCCTAAATTTAGCCTTTTTATAAAGTTTTATTTAAATTATTTCCTTAAGTTTATTAAAGAAAAGTAATATAAGTAGTTCTTAGTCTTATCTTAGTTTAATAGCTAGTTAAAAGAACTTAGTTTTATACTTTAAGGCTAATTTAGTTTATTAAAGTATTTTAATTTTTCTTTTTACTTAGTTTTTTTTATTAATTAACTTAAATACTTATTATAAGGCTTTTTTAAACTTAATATAATTATTATAAATTTAAAAGATTTAAGATAATTATTTATCTTTTAATATAATAATAATTTCTTTTAATATAAGTTAAAATTACTAAGTAATATTACCCTTAAGATATCCTAAGATATATATAATCTTATTATTATTATTTATAAATTAGTTTAAAAAGTAACTTATATAAGCTTAGTATTAAATAAAGAAAATAATTAATTTAATAAGGTTTTTATTAAATAATTTAAATATATTAAGTTTAAGGATTTCTCTTATTTCTTTTTTACTTATTATAATAATAGTAAGGTTATATATTTCTTAAATAATATTCTAGTAGTTAATAACTTATTAGGCCTATAGTTTTATTACTTTAATAAGAGCTTACCTAAGATTATTTATTTTAATTATTATATTAATTATCTACTAATAGAGTTAAATAATATTAAAGTTAATATTACTCTTAGAATTATTATTTATATTCTAATTATTATTAATAGATATAAGAGTAATATTAAATATAATATATTATTAAATAAGCCCTTATTTATATTAATAATATATTAATATTTAGCTAATTTATTAAATTTATTATATATTATATCCTATAACCTATTTAACCCTTTTTATACTACTAATACTAATACTATAACCCTAAGTCTTTAACTTTAGGTAATTAAACTTATAAAAAACTTAATATATTTTCTTCCTATTTCTCTATAGAACCCTATAATTACCCCTCTTTTATTTATTACATATAGTTGCGCTCTTATAGTCTAAGACTATGGCCAGCCTGGTCTTTATAGGGGCTTAGTCTTCTCTAGTACCTCCTTAGCCTACTACTAAATAGCCTTAAGCTACTTATTATATAAGCTACTATAAAGGGCCTTAATAAATTCCCTTTCCTTCTAGCTTAGATTTACCCTTCTAAGTAACTTTCTTTCTAGCTTATAAAGTAGCTTTATCTTATAATTAAGAAAGCCTCTATTAATTAGCTAATAATAAGGCTATATAAGTAGGAGGATTTTATAACTAAAGATTATTAATTTAATATAGTTAATATTATCTTCTTTTTCTTAGTTTATTCTAATTTTTATTATTATATTATAAAGCTTATTATAATTATCTTTCTTAATAGCTTACTTAATTTTATAAGTTATATTATAGCTATTTATTAAATAAGGCTTATTAGGATTAGGTAATTATAGGCTTCTTTTAATAGTAGGTATTATAGCAATAAAGCTATAATACTATTAGTAGTTATAATTATAAGGTATAAGAAGTTAAATTAAATTACTTATTATTAAAGCGCAGTAGATAATTTAAGTATGGTATCTACAGGGATTAGTAATAAAGTGGCCTTTAAAGTAAATTACAGGAAGAAGATTAGGGCTAGCAAAAGAGCAAGTAAGGCCCTCTAGCTAGGTTATATACAGCTAGGTTTAGGCTATAATTAAGGCAGCTAATTATAATAATATTAATTTAATAAAGCTTTACCTGCTAAGGGGTAATAAATATTTAAATTATATTAGACTTTAGAGATACTTAAATATACCTTTTAAGGCTAACTTATAAACTTAAAAAAAAAATATTATTAAATAAGATTAATATAAATAATTATTATATTTATATTACTTAGTATTATATAATATAATTTAAATAAGAGCTATTAATATATAATAGTTAGTTTCTAATTATAAATAAACTAAGCTATATTAGGTTTATTATTAGTAGATTATATAAGGTATATAATTAAGCTTATTAAAGTATTATATCTTTTAATAGTAGATTTAATATATATTAGGCTTAATTAATATAAAAAAGTTTTATTAATAATTAATAAGCTTAAATTTATAAAAATATAAATAAAAGTAATTTATATATTAAATATAATTTTATAAAAGTAATATAATATAAGGTTATTATTAGTCCTAGAATAATATAATCTTAAAATACTATTAATCTTATAAGTATTAATCTTTTCCTAGTTAATAAGCAGAGTAGAGAAATTTATAAGATATATATAATATAACTACTAGGATTATAATATTAAAGACCTTAAATATAATCCTTAAGGCTAGATTATAACCTAAATACCTTTAGAGATAAATTAAATAATATTATAATAACTTCTTAAAGTTAATCCTTAAAGCTTTTGAATCTCTTACTAAAATAATAAAGAGAAATATATATAAGATTACCTTATTAAAGGCTAAGAACTAAGAGCTTTTATAGATAAATAATATACTTAGCTAGTAATATAAGGCAAAAAGAATATACCTATAAAATAAAAGGAATATAATTATATAAGAAGGTTAGGATTTAATTAATTAGATAGATATAGATATCTAGGTAATAGCTAAATTATTAAGAAGTAATAGTTAAGGAAGTTTAATATAACTAAGGGTTTAATAATATAAAACTTATAGTAAGATTAAATATAATATAAGAACTTATTAGGAGGGTATTAAGGCCTTTAGAGATAAGTATAATAATTAGAATTAATTAATTAGATAGTTTATAGTATTTTTATTATAATTTATCTTAGAAAGGTAGTAATTCTTATCCCGCTTGCTTATCTGTCCTGCTCGCTTATCGTGTATGTTATATTAAATGAAGTATTTTGGGAGCATAACCGAGCTAGCTTGCGAGTCGGATGCAAATAGTTACTGCAGGAGGGTATTGTAGTTCTCTATTGAAGCCGGGAACGAACAGGCACTCTAAGAAATATATGTTTTTGTTTGATTGTCACGCCGCTCGGATGAATCGCCTGCTTGGGAAGCAGGCCTGTGCGCAATGTCCGTTAATGAGCGGGCATTTTTGCAGTCTTTCATTGGACCGCGGCATTACGCCATGCCAATTAACTCCCCGAGCGACACATCAAGATTTTCAACCCCACAGGGCTGGAAGCAAGGCTGCGAAACTATTGGCAGCCACCTGAAGCTATTTAAGTCCAGACTCGGTGGGAAAGAAGTAGAAAGACATACAAGGACATAGCCTGGGTTTTCCATGCTGCTTCAATGTGAACTATGTCTCTATAAGAGGGCTTGCATCTGCCACGCGGGGGATTTGGGGTCCCCCGCACTCCGTCAGCGACAGTCTACCTGAAACCATGAAGTCTTCCAACCATTACGGCCAAGGGCCAGAACCCAACTATACATACCAGCCAACGATGCCTACACCTACCACGGAGGTTCCAAATCCGACCACCCGAATCCGCGGGGTCGCTAGAGATATTTGGCTCGCATGCATGATATCGTCGATCCCTCTAGTTGCCTTTTCTGCTTTACTTCTCGGCCTCGTCTTTCACTACCAAGTCATTCCCAAGAGCCCTATATCTTCAAGCTTTGCCTCTGCGGCAACAGCAGATCCCAGCGTTCTCTATGTTGACTTCCCTGCTACCACCCTAATAATCGTCGCGTCGTGGTCTAGCACTATGGCACCGCTAATTCTGCCATTTCTTCTCACCCTGGTCTCATTTCCAGTGTCTAGGACATTGATCCAGGCGAGTCAGAGCGGCGATAGAACCCGACAGCCAACTCCACGGCAGTATGCCCTCATTCTTCGCATCATGAGCAATGCCTCTTTAAGCGCCTTATGGAGTTGCATAACCTATGTGTTTACCTCGAAAAGGAAGAGGGCACCAATGACACAGCCCTTGACATTCATGACCTGGATGCTAGCACTGGCTTCGCTCCTGAGGTAAGTACCCAACGCCAATAGCTATTTCTCATATTGAAATTCGCTGATTCGATCAAGCATCTTGGTCTTCGCCACGGATACATGGCTACATTTCGTGACCAAGACTGTCCCTTTCACTCAGTTCTCGCCGACAACATTCGATAGCGCCAGCTTCAGGTTCAACGAAAACTGCACAAACATCAACACTACCTTCACAGGGGGTTGTACGCTCAACAGTGCGGCAGCAAATACCTTTTTGATTAACAGCGAGCCCTCACTGGAGCTTCTCGCCAACGTCTCCAGCACAAACATGGTCCAGCAAGTCGCCGACTCCACTGGCAAAAGCTACGCCTTTATAGGCCTTCGACAAACCAGTCAAAATGCCAACTTGGATTACACAGCTACGTCATTCGGGGCATCTTCCCAATGTCAAGTTGTCACGAAACATTGCATAAATGAAAACGGTATTAGCGGTCCGCAGGCCAGCTATAAATGCGACTTTGGCGCAGTCCAGGGAGTGATACCGACCACTCAGGTAGATGCAATGGTCCTCACTTACTTCACCGATTCATCAATGAAGAATAACGTTTCCTCCCTTGTATCACTGCCAAATCCATACTATTTTACCGCCATTGTTAGCGTCAATCAGAATTTGGGCCGCAACCCCAACAGAGGTTTGATTGACGACCCCAACATAACCAGCGGTCTCCATGGATCAACTCTTTTCGCATTGCTTTGTAGTACCAAGGTACTTGACTGGAGATACACTTCGATAAATGGATCTGTCACATCTTTCTCATACTCACCGAGCAACGCGTCCACTACCAACATTGTGATGGGGACTGAAGGATATACTCATGTCGGCGATTCATATATCCTCCAGCAAACAAGTCTGGACGTCTGGCAGAGTGACACGGCGCAAGAGGTGGCCGACAAGTTCGCGGAAACATACAGTCGAACCGTCATGGGTGCAATTGGAGGAGCTTTACTCTCCGCGCCAGCCGAAGAGGCCCAGTCGCGATCCTCAAATCTGGTAGCTAAGATTCCCAAAGGTCCCCTGGCATGTCTGCTCCTTGCTAATTTTTTGCTTGTAATACTTGGACTGTTTCTTACAGTTCGAGCATTTTTGACTTCAAGTAGTGACGTTGGAGACGTACAAGCGAGACTCGGCATTACTGCACTCATTGCGGCGCATTTTGAAGTGGATAAAGGTGAGACCGCAGTGGAAAAGGTAGATCATATGTTCCAAGAGAGAAATGGAGGTGACGGGCCGCGCATAGGGCTGGAAAGAAGTGCTTTGGGTGGATGGAAATTTGCTACTTATCAGAGTGCATATTAGATCTAATTTAACTCGTTCTAATCGCAGTCAACTTCCATAGCATGACCCAGAATCCAAAGGCCTTCACACGGGTTTTCTCGTTCGAGCGAATGTCCGACTGTGTTAGATGATTGACTGACTTGACTCAATCCCGATGAAACCTGGCCTCAATGATTCTCTGTCTAATCTCCGTGAAGAGTTGGAGTAGGGCTACGACTCGTGAACAATGTCTAGATTCAACAGGGAATACAAGGGTCTTATGCGATTGGGGTACTTCATATCACTCTGCTGGTATTCGGAGACGAAACTTGAGTGACACGTGGGCTGACACAGGCCGCTGCTTTTATGGCTCTTTATTAGCCCTACCTCAGTCCCCCGTCAGCCCTACTTAGCTATCCTTACCCCTTATACTAAGCCCTAGGCAACACACTCAGATGCTATACGGCTCAAAGAACTAATTTTAGACCATACAAAAGGTAATCTAGCCGGTACAATGTTCCCAGGAAGAAACACAAACCTTTGAGGCCTCTTTGAAGTCCAGTTAAAGAGAGGTGAAAGCCCAAAGCTCTGCTTCCTGGTGAGCTAAGCCTTGTTCTGTTGTAGTGACATAATGATTCTGGTTCGAGGAAGGCCGAGTTCTAGACTAAATCGATATGTGCCATTTGTCAGGATGGTCACTGAACATTTATCGCGTTGCTTGCACCAAGCGTTCGCGCTTGAGCGGTGGAAGGGGACTGCCTGGGCCTAGACATACGGTTTGGCCATGCTACATGGACAGGTGCACGAATTCCATGCAATATGGCTAGGACCTGGTGTTCGGTTAGCTCTATGTTGTGGAAATTTACCCAAGGGTAGTATAGATAAGCATAGCAGACTCTCAGGTAAAGCTACTAAGTTCTCTATGGTGATATAAGCCCATAGCCATAACTCTTAGCTGCAAATGATATATCTAGCTTATGACTTAAATATGATACTAAATGTCTGACTAATTATTTTGATATAAAGCTAACATTATAAAAAGCAAATTAATAACTTAATTACCTCTTATTAGAAGGATAAAAGATGTCTTTGATATATATTTAACTTCCTATAGGTAGGATATATAGATTTTAGATTTATTAATAAACACTTATATTAGAAAAAGTTAATTTAATAAAGGTTTTATCATAATGTATCTATTAGTGCTATTATAGCTAAGAAGAAGGTTAAAAAGAAAGGTTTAGGGTAATCAGAATGTCATGGTGGTATTAAGTTTATGAGTCAGTTATAAGGTTAGAAAATACACTTCTTGCCCAGCATAATGCAGGTAAAGCTCCATTCAGCAAGTACAGTATCTAATGATAGATACTGGCATACAATCCTCCAGCAAGATTCACCTCTGCGACCAACTTAAAAGCAGCCACTGACAGCCACTATCGAATGTCTCCCCATTTGGGACTTGACAAGAGGCCTCACTGTATCACGAACTCACGAAGTCTTCAGTGACATACTGACATAACTTAATCGGATAATGCAGGTACAACGCGGGAAACTGGTCAGATTATGCAAGGGCAAGCCAAACCAGATAAATACGTTAATCCACCCATTCACAACGATTGAAGAGGTAATGCTAAAGAACGATAGCCTCTCAAAACGGAAGACTACCGTTTACCTTCCATCCGTTTGGATAAATTGTGCAAAATTATTCAATGGCTGAGTTCTAGATTCAACGAGCCGGAAAAATGTGGAGATTAGTCTTTGAGTGACTGGCTGAGACGGGACTATTGAAAAACTGCACCTCTAGCGAATCGCCAAGTCCGAGGAATTGGGGTAACAATGGATATTTTGGGACAAATCGCTCCACTGAAATATTAGAACATTTGCATCTGAAGGCGCTGTTTAGAATACTGATTGTGAAATTACTTAGTGACTCCGGGATTTCTATTATCAGACATAGATATAGCAAGCGTTCAAGAGAAACATTGAAATTAATCGAGAATCTCATGTGATCAAGAGCACTCGGAAAGCCAGCTACTCGCACCCAAATTTCCACCATGCAATTCTATCATTCCCCTAGAAGATAACTGGTGCCAACGCGCCGACGCTCCGACGTGGCGTCGTTTAGTCGTCGCGGGGTCCCTTTGGTCACCCAAATGGATATAGTGGCTTGCCCCTCACGTTTCAACGTCCGCTATATGGCGCACAAACAGGGGATTCAAGGCTGAGAGAAAGCTTAATATCCGTTTCTTGGCGGAGCTGAATGCTCATCCGGAGGTTTTGTCCCTCTAACGTCTGTGATTTCAGACCACTTTTGCTTAGTCCTTGGGGACTTTGATAAGACTGGGCGGGAGCGCAGAAGCAGCCAGCGACGGAAGTAGATAAAATCCGTAGCATTCGTCCACTCCCACGATTCTCCGGGCTGCTTGAGCCCAAAGGCGATAGTGATAATACCTAACTATTATTGTTTGAGCTTCTGTACAATTTTAGGGACAGTGGTTAATTATTGGCCCTTAGATCAAAGATGAATGGCACATCCAGGGGGGAGACTTTTGCTGTCCTGGTTCAGAAATCAGCTCAGCCACTTCATAGATCTATTGATTTACCAAATTCAGTAGTTGGAAAATGTCGGCCGCTCAAGATGCCTGACGCAGGATCTTTAAGACCCGTAGCCTTATGAATGCCATGAACTGGGGAGGATCGGGCACTGGGTCCTTGTGTCGAGTCAAGCCATGCTAGACCAGATACCCATTCAAGGAAACTGGAGTGTACCAACGATCACAGCAATGTCCTTTTACAACGTTGTCTCTCAAACACTTGGACTTTATCACTCTTCAATAAGGTTAACAAGCAAACTAAAAAAGACATAAAGCTAAGCTTAACAACAATGATGCATAATTCTCAAAACAAGAAGGCAAACCTTATGCTTCCAGCTAAAAAAAACAAGCCCAGCCCAGGGACCGCGAGTCGCAGCGACAGGCCGAAGCCACGCCCGTGGGACTTAGCGTTGTTGGTCCCCTGTAATTTCCCCCGCACCGCCATCTCTTGGCCATGTGACGTCCCCGAAGTTCTAAAGAAGCGTGCACTGCGAAGCCACCAGCTGACTTGCCAGTTATTCTACCGCAGGCTGAAGCCCTGAGGGCTGTGTGAGAAGCAGGGGAAAAGGGAAAATGACGGACAAGAGAAAGATCAGGCAGTTACTGAAATCAGCTGCAATTAATGCGCAGTGAATACCTGCAGCATGATCTCATCAACTCTTGTCGTACGAACAGCTTGGGACCTAATGGTCCTGGCGCTGAGTCTCGAATCACGCATTGTCTCGGTAAATACTTCGCTTGTTGCTTGACTCCGATATATGCAGGGGTATCGACACTAACCCGCATAGGCATGGACAGGGACGTGGGTATTGAACTGGAGTCTATGCCTCGAGATCAAGTCCTGGGGACGATTTTCGTCGGCCCTCGGCTTTATTATTATAGAAAATTGGTTTGGCCATTCAATAACCATGATGAAGTGATCAGTGAGGGCGGGGATCTGTGCTGTTAGAGTTGGTGCATAGACCGCGAATGATGATCTAACCGATGTCACTTACACCACGAATAAATATATCTCCATTAGTCACTGTAGCCTATATGAAGACAGCCATAACAATTGCGTAAAGGACTCTCTGCCAAATTCTAATTTACTGCCAAATAACAAATTCATCGTATTGCAGACCATATTGAGTCGGACAACCGCCATTAATTTCCACTCAATGTTCAGCTGCATCTTGAAGCCTAGTAACCTAAGGTCTGGATCCCAATAGTCGGAAATATACAAAGATAGCGGCAATTTGTTTCTTTTTGCGCCAACAAAGTCAGCTTGTCCAACTCTGACAAGAAGCAAAACCGAGGGCCGACTCTTCAATCAGGTTGGTGGCGTTTCTCCGCCACTGTGACAGTGACATCCTCAAACCTCTTAGCCCGGCCTAATCAGTCCCCTGAACGGTTTGGCGATCGTGGCTGAAGGAAAAGGGGTTGCTTTCCAGCAGAAGTAACGCATTTTCAGATATCTGTTCACCGTGTGAGGCTTCTGCTTAAACACCTTAACCATAACTCATGCATACATTTCGCGCCACTGAGAGCTGTAAAGGAGATATGGAAGCGCCTTGTCCCGAATTGGACCAGCCGCGGTGACATCGGTCTAGCGCTGAGGACCTATCGAGGTCTGGATTGCGAGAAACTATTATCGTGAGATTTTTTGGGGTCAGGGGAGAAAGAGGCGCTGACCATCAGCGACACCATAGCAAACTATCGATTTTATCTCGCGATGATACCGAGCGCACTTCCTTATAAGAACTTCTGATCTCTCCCTCCAGTCCCGATCTCCAGGCACTCAACCAGCTTCTCTCAACAGCTGATCACCAGACTTTTGTCTATTCATTCTTTTTTTTGTTTGCCCTTCCATTCTTTTAGCCATGATCAAGTCTTTGGCTCTCAATCTCCTCCTGACCCTCGGGTCCGTCGCCGCTTCTCAACCCCAATCTGAGAACGGCCTCTCTGCCCGAGCTGACCCCTTCACCTGTGGCAACCTTGCTGTAAAGGTGAAATGGATCAACAAGTGCATCTGCACTGATATCATCCACGCCACCATTGACAGCTCTGGCAAATTCTGTACTTGCGACTCTGGCTACAAGCAGTCTGGTAACAAGTGCGTCAAGGACTGCGGTGATGATGCAGACTTCGGGTACAGCAGTACCGACAAGAAGTGGGCTTGTCATTGCAAGAACAAATGGCTCACCTACTCCAACAAAGCTTGTGCTTGCCCCGACAGTCAGACAGATGATGGTGTCAGTGCTTGTGTTGACAAGTGCCCTGGCGCTACATACACTGTTGATGGCAGTAGCTACAAGTGTGAGTGTTCTAAGGACTCTCAGAAATGGGATACCGGTTCTTTATCTTGCGTTGATAAGTGCCCCGCATCTATCACCGACTATAACACCGACGGAAGCTGTACTTGCAAAGACCCCGACTTCAAGTATAGCGGTGGCGACAACGGCGACTGCGACACCAAGAAGTGTCCTGTTGACGGAACCAAGTACGACGGCGATGACAAGGGTCAGCCCAAGTGCCCATGCACCGACTCCAAGAAGAAGCTCAATGGCGCCGGCGATGCTTGTGAACTCAAGTGCCCAGTCTCTGGCTCTGATTACACTGGTCAGGACGATGGCGAGGGTGCCCCTATCTGCAAATGCAACGACCCTTCCATGAAGCTCGACGGTGGTGCTTGCGTTCCCAAGTGTGACAGTGACAGCACATTCGTCAAGGACGGTGATAACCCTGGCGATGACCCTGTCTGCGACAAGAAGTGCCCCAACGGCGGCACAGAGTTTGTCAAGGATGGCGATAACTCCGGTGATCCCCCAGTCTGCAAGTGTACCGATGAGGCCTATACAATCAACGACCAGCTCAAGTGCGACAAGAAGTGCCCTGAAGATGGTACTACATTCGTCAAGGATGGTGACAATGCTAGCGATCCTCCAGTCTGCAAATGCGACGATGAGTCCCTGAAGATCAACGGCCAACTCAAGTGCGACAAGAAGTGCCCTACTGACGGAACCACATTCGTTAAGGATGGTGACAACGCTGGTGACGCTCCGGTCTGCAAATGCGACGATGACTCTCTTATTATCAATGACCAGCTCACCTGCGATCCTAAGTGCTCCAACCCCGATACCGAGTTCGTCAAGGATGGAGATGCGGGTCAGCCTGCTGAGTGCAAGTGCAAGGACGACAAGAAGTACCTCGATGGAAGCAACAGCTGCAAGAACAAGTGCCCTGATGGTGCTACCTACGATGACTCCGGCTCCGACTGGACCTGCAACTGCCCCAACGTCGGCGAGCACTACACCAAGGCTACTGCAGACGCTGGCCCCAAGTGTGCTTGCGACGATGACAAGCAAGTTGTTCCCGGCGATAACAAGTGCACTTCCAAGTGTCCCGCCGGCGCTACCTACACTCCTGATAACTCCGAAAAGGGCTACACCTGCGGCTGTGACGCTGCTATCGCTGGTTCCAATTATGACTCCGACAACAACAAGTGCACCTGCCCTACTACCAACTCGGACGGCTTCACTATCAAGCTCAACGATAACAAGGATAAGTGCATCATCGATTGCGGCACTGAAGCTTCCCTCAGCAGCGACGAGAAGTCCTGTGTCTGTACCCTTGCCGAAGGCACCAAGTTCGACAAGTCCGCCCTCAAGTGTCCCTGCGACGCCCCCGACTACAAGGCCTTCAAGGGCAAGTGTATTCCCGACTGCGGCAGCGCTGCTTACTGGAACCACAAGACTGTCAGCATGGATGCCTGTGTCTGCAAGAAGCGAGGCCAGACTTTCACCAAGGACGGCAAGACCTGTGCCTGCGATGGTTCTCTTGTTTGGTCCGATGGAAGCTGCCACAAGGACTGTGGCAAGGACGCTCACTGGGACTCTCGCCGCAACGACTGCGTCTGCGAGAAGCGCGGTCAGCTGTTCAATGGCAACGGCGCGACCTGCTCGTGTCCTACCGCCAAGCCTATCTGGGACGGCAGTCGCTGCGTCCCAGACTGTGGAGACTACGCTTCATACAACTACCGCGCAGGAGTTTGTGTGTGCGATAAGAAGGGCAAGGTCTTCACTGCCTCGAACAAGTCTTGCGATTGCCCTGCTCCTCAGGTCTGGCTCCTTGGAAAGTGCCAGGTTGATTGTGGAAGCGATGCGGGCTGGGACAAGCGCACTCAGAAGTGTGTCTGCTACAAGAGTGGACAGCTGTATGATAATGGATCATGTGCTTGTCCTGCTGATAAGCCTGCTTGGAGCTCCAAGTACAAGTGCTACAAGCCTAAGGCCTAAGTCTTGAAGCGTATGGAGGAACAGAACAGCCATTTCATATATTATGTGGGGTATAATCTTCCTTGGTGGACTTTGTAATGGATGATGTTGGGTAGTGACATGGGGTATTGGAGCGAGATGGATAGAAAGCATCTAGCATTTATGCGTAGAGTCTCATTAATTCATATCTGTTTTGTCTTTGACTCGGCGCATGCAAGTCGCCCTGCGAATCTTCCCCCAATCGTTTCTCCACAGCGACCTCTGATAGGAGCCCCTCAGCAGTGTTAGTGCTTACCTCCTGATGATATGTAACGGCACAATGCGTCTTTATACCAATCACAGCTTGCCATATCATAGTACAGGTTGAAAATACAATTCCAATTAGCAATTATCTCCTGCCGCCGCGGTCATCTCATCATCTGACGATGTCTTGTCTATTTATGATCACATCAAGCGCACCTATCTCTGGTATCATGTTGCAAGCATTCTCAGTAGTATACTACCTTTAAGAAGGGTTTGCAAAACTCCATCTCTGCTTCAATATTCGACAAACATCGGCTATGGCAAATACTCTCACCCTGTCGTCTGCGGTTGTCGCGGGCGGCCCGTTTGAGCAGCAAGGCTCTATTGACTGGGTCCAGATCGCCAGAATGTCCGTTTCTGTGCCGATCTCCATTCTCGCACGCGTTACAGCTGCCGACGTTTCTGCGCTAACGATCGTCGTGGGGCAGGAAATGTCATCTCTCTTTCAATTGTCCGCCACCGGACATGAACGTCTCATTAAGGCGCTTGCGGAACTGAAGAGCTTCTCTGCCATCGGAGATGCCATTTGGTTTGGCTTTGGGATCAAGCACATAATGCGAGTCCTTGCGGAGACTGGCAAAGGACTGACGTGCCTGATGCTATGTGCATGTCTTTCTGAAATTCATCCACCAAAGACGTGCGCCGAAATCTTAATCAGGTTGGCTGATGTTTGTGACGCCCCTGATCATCTACGTCCCTCTGCTAGTCAATGGTTGAATCTAGTAGGAGCTTGCTCCGGAACTCTCAAGTCCACGACCTTTGCATGTATCGCGGAGCAGTTCATGGCATTCCATCACCCTTACGTGAGCGAGGAATACATGGATGAGGCTGCAGATGTTGCTAGAGCTTTGCTCGCTGTGGCGCGTGTTTCCTCCGGTGTGCTGAGTTCGGTAACATTGACGGGCGGTCGATCCTGCGGATGGATCGCTGCTATTGGGTTCTACTTCCTCGGCTTGGAGGTCGAGATTCGAAGTGCCGATAATGCTACGATTTACAAGTCCACGACCAACGATGACTCGATCCGTCTGTTGGTCATATACGGGACAGCACAGTCCACCAACCAGGTCCAGGTCAACAGCACTGCATACTTCATAAACTCTCTTGATCGCGTCATGGCCCATGAGCAGCGGTTTGATTCCATTATATCTGGGACCGTTCCATGGAATAAGTGCTTTTCAACAACGTTCGGTGACTCCTTCAGGCACCTTCTGGATGCCAGACAAGATTTTGGTCGTCTAATGGGCGCCTCCGCACGGGTCTTTCGAGGCTTAACCATTTCGGATACAAGTAGCATCTTCAATTCTAATGACCGTGCCGATTGGTTCGGCTTTCAACCAGGTCAATACGGACATGGATTTTGGCATTCCGCTACTTCATGGTTCCCTGAACTTTTACTCCTGGGTCCCAACATTGATCTCGACACGAACATGCCTGTTGACGATGCTGTTGAGGCATATAATCAAGCCTCGGAGAACTTGGCACGCACCTGCAACTGTCATTACTGTTCCGGAGACTACTCGAGATCCATGAGGGGGTACTGCCTTCCCGTACTTGCCGAGACCATTATCTTCCTTGTCTGGAATGTTGCTGCTCTTCGAATCCACACCGATCTCAAGCCCTATCACTCTGGCTTGAGATTCATTTACCAACTCCACTCTGGTGAGGCTATGACCGATCCTAGTTTTGGAGAATGGTATGGAGGCGATGCCCATCGTGAAGCTTACTGGGGAAATATTGTTCATCTCGTACGACGTCTCGACCTTGCTTCAGTATACCATACGGCGCAGTTTCTGTTTACCAATGACTTATATCCTCTGCAGAGATGCAAGGCATTTACTGCCGCTTCTGTTGGGGGTCTATGCTTCTATTTTGACATCTTGCGTAATGTGTCAGATCGACCAGAAGAGGCAGTGACACTGCATGTTATACCTGGAGTAATCCAGACGAATGCCGGACGACAATACTCTTTCATCGCGGATAAAACGGGCACCAGGTCTGATGGTCTTTTAGGGTTCGACTGGATAGGCACCCGTTCTTTCGAGGATACTCCCCAATACAAAGTCGATTACAAAGGTAGTGTGACAGAGTCATTGGGCGGCAATATCTCGATCCCTATACTTGGTATGGACACAGGAAGCTCTGATTTGAATGTCAAGCTTTTCATTGAAGAGTCTGCCAGCGGCTTGCTCGTCGATCTTCACTTCATCAGTGCCGCGGGAACCTGTCGTGTCGGGGCATATACCACGCTTAAAGAGATCATCGAGAACTCAGGACTAGTCCAGTGCACTCACCGCGCTTGCGCCACGATGGATCAGATTAATTGCAACATATCTGTTATAGACGGAGAAGGCTCTGTGTCTGAGAATCTCCAGCCGAGAATCTACCTAAGAAGACTTGCGGGTAATGCTTTGGCGAGATGCGTTGGACTTTTGGTTGATAGAGAATGGATGGATGCGCCCATATTGCGCCAGCGGGAGTGTATACCATGCTGTATCAGGACTGCTGCCAACCTGCGACATGATCATCGGAGGTCTCCATCTTATGTTATTCTTTGATCTAGCTCTTGTTTTCAATGAGATTAGCACTGGGAACCTGCAGGCCTTGATAACTATAATACAGAAGATGGCGCTGCGGTGTTTATTAAGCGGATAAAGCGGCCGGATATGAGGAAGCCGTCTGGCGCTAAAATATTACACTGCTGCATATACTCACAGCATTGGATGGGGTCAAGCCCCCAAATTTATGCTTGGAATTAATACGGCTTTAAAGGCCAAGCTATACTAACTACAACAGACAGACGTCATAACAGCCAATAAATAATGCAGGAGCCTTGCGTTAGCTTAACACAGACGCTACCAATCTCGATGAAAATGCGTAATAGATCAAAGTCAAAGTTCCGGTGCAACGCTTTGTCTTCAAGCCGACATCCTGACATACAATTTGTCAGCCTAATACTTTTCTCATTATCGTACGATAATGAGGAATAGTTACAAAGCGGGAAATTAGCAACAAGAAAGCACGGTTTCCAGCTGTTCTGCATATACTCTCTAAAACTCAGTTAGGCACATGCTACTGCAAGCCGGGGCAATAACGTTGCAAGGACGGATTGGTCATCAGCCTGCATACTTATTAACTACTTCTAGAATACTGCAGTGCAGTTATCGCTTAGTCTGCGGTATACAACCTACGGAGGTCAGGGTAATTGTCCCGATTGATGACCTACACTTCGGATTTATCATGTAAATAGTCTTGCCGCAAGCCGAATCACTAAATGCCTATATACACTCTTCCTGTCATCGGTCTCACAGCCTATCTCTTTCCTCCTTAAGTCTGCCAGCAATACCTCAAGCCACCAATTATTAAAGATATACAAATCATCATACATTTTACAATGTCAACCAAACAGCCAGATATCACTCTTTACTTCCTCAATGCGAGCCGAGCAATCCGAATTGCCTGGCTATTGGAAGAACTTGGCCTCTCGTACAAGCTGGTCACCTCGCCAAGGGCAGCGAATGGTCTAGCGCCACCAGAGTTTAAAGCCAAGATTCCCACTCGGCTTGGGACTAGCCCTACTATTCAGGATGGGGATCTGGTAATCCAGGAAAGTGGTGCTATCTTGGAGTGAGCAGTGTTACTGTCTTCTCTGGCGGCTTTGTTGTTTGCTAATCGATATAGGTACCTTTGCGAAACGTATGACCATGCCTCACGGCTGATACCTCAGGAATCGCATGCCAGAGCAAGTGTCAGGGAATGGATTCAAGCTTCCGAGGGTACCTTTATGCTAAATGCCGTTCCGGTTAGTGTTTCTTATGGGCGACTTCGATTAGTGTTGCACTGTTTTGAGGGGGCTCTCTAACGTCGATAGATTATCATGGCCCGGATGGGAATGCCAAAAGAGGCCGCACAATATGTTCCCGGGCTGGAGGCTGCGATTGCGCCAATGGTGCGCGGCGCATTGCAGTGGCTGGAAACGGAACTTGAATCAGGTCCCAGCCAGGGCCAGTTCATTGTCGGAGCAGACCTTACTGCGGCAGATATCATGATGGGATTCAGTATTGAGACCATTTTCGCCATGAAGTTGGGAACGGAGAGGCAGGATTGGCCGCTGATCAGTAAATGGCTGGCAAACATGATGGACAGGAAGGCTTATAAGACAGCGGTGGAAAAGACAGGCTATTCAATGTAGCTCATCGGTGATAGAACTCACCTTACCATACGGCATAGTAGTTAGTTTTCTTTGTAGTATATTTTAACTGTAATTCCAGTTAGGCTTTATTACAGTTTACACACGTTTAAGGCCATAATCTGTGCTGGTCTTATCTTACCAATTTTGGCATTGGCTGTCTCTCTCTCTCTGTAAAGTTAGTAAGACGCAGCGCCAATGGAACCTATATTATAAACATCGCTTTGCGCCCAGATGACGATTGTCTACAGACTCCGTGTTCCATTCATCAACTTTCCACATTGCTTGGGTTACTTCTCACCAGATTGGCGTTGAGAATTACATCGTCGTGAGTGGAAATTCTTCTTCCCCAAACAATACCTTCGCTCGTACCTACCTCACCTAGTCTATTCAACTCCAATCTTGGCGATGTGCACTTGGGGAGTGTATATCACATTTGAGTTGACGCATTACACCACGTTCAAATTCAACCAATGAGTATATACAAAACAGCCTCTTATTGGAGATCCCTTTCTTTAAGCTAGTTCGATCGGAGGTATGAAGGGAGTTTGCTTAAGTGTTATCTCACGTACACGTTTTGCTGGCTCGGATTGCAACACAGGTCTCATCTGCCAGCTAGTCGTTGGCGTAGCATGGCCACCCTCGCAAATCGCGTCCGCTAAGTTCATACAAAATAGCTGGCAATTGTTATTGTAGATATTGTATCTTGGCACCATGGCCTTGATGACATCTTCGGCTATACATAAACGTCAATCTTAAGTAGTCCAGTTGCCAAAGTGTCACTCACCAGCCTGTCGGATAGCTTCGTCGTTAAAAGTAGTCTTGCCAATCACTATTGGCTTCTCCCATAAGCCAAGAAAGGTCTGTGCTGATGTCTTGTCGTTATTGTATAGGATGTTAAACTCCACGTCGCCACCAAGCTCGTGGTAGTAGTCCCCAACGAGGATAGCCCAATGGTGAGTAGGGTCTGGGGCAGGATTTGACGAAAAGTTATAAGGCGGCACACCCGGTTTCCGGATTAAGGTAATAGCAGCCACAAGCTTGCCGATCATCCCCGCCACTACATGAGATCCAAGGAGGACCTCTCGAGGGGGATCACTCTTACTTGGTGTAGCTGGAGGAATCATATTCTCTTGCTTTCCGGCAATTCCTAGCTTCTGCAGCGGATATCGAAAAAGATTCTCGACGATGGAGATGGGGAAAATCCCACCAGTAGAAGGGTCTATCAAAGATTGGGCAGGGGATGCAGAAGCGCCCGTGGCTTCCTTGAGGTGTTGCCAACTAGTATTCAATCAGCAAATGCCAAGTTCAACATCTCAACGACTCTCACATTGATTCCAGGTCCATTTTTGGTATTGTTGTAGCCGATCAAGACTTGTTAAAGTAGGTATAGAAGAGAATGTAATGCACGATGGAGAGGGATCAAAGTGCTTAAATATATATCAATAAATTCAGATTAAACTGTTTGAACGGTCAGCTCCGAAACTGGGTTTCGTGGCTGGCTGACCAGTGTTCCAGACCCCCCAACTGCATTTCCCTTCGTCCATTTTCAGAGAGAATCACGCCACAAACAGTCTTTGGCTACCTGCTTTCCAGCATAAAGATATTATATATCACAAATAGCCAATATTATGCATACTTGTCTTAGACTTTTGGCTTGCATGTGACAAAAAGCTGATTATGTGGCGCTGAGCTAGCCTACTTGAGTGATTTTATTCATAGCTTCGGAGATAGCATACACTTAACCATATTATGGGACTCCATGCAATTGATCAAGCGAGATCAATTGGTTGTCAATCGTTCCCCTCCAAAGCGCGGAGCCTTTCAAAGGTGGCGAATCAGTTGAACAATACGTCGTTTTCAGCTTGCCTTGGCCATCTCTTGTAAGGAACTGGCCAGCGCCCGGCTAAATGGTCTGTAAAACTTTTGCTCGGCTTTTCCTACCAGTTGAACAACTCCGGAAGGCTTATAAACGGATGTTGTTTTACTGTGCTTGTCGAGATTAATGAAATCCCTTCTAACGTAGAATGCTTTTAATCCTTACTTGCGCGTTGAACTTGAGCCGCATCTTTCTAGGCTGCCAACGCCGTTTCAGGTGGGCCATCTAAATTATGTTCTTGGAAAGGTCATAAAGCCAATACTTTTCATAAAGTCTACGAAGGAGACGAGACTCATCTTGTGCACCTCCTTGACTTTTTGCAAATTTCCTACATGAGCTATGGGCTGGAGTATACACAATGCTAAATTGGTAGTGCTGTTAGATCACGGAGTGATGACTGGGGATCTCCACTTCACGTAGCCTCGGCATCCTTGATGCTTAGCGTTTAGTTGCATGATCTCTTTAACAATTATAAGGAATAATGTTTATGTAAAAGCAAAAGTGCTGTACTTCTTTTAAGCTTGAAAACTCGGGGCAAACCCAAAGTTGAACCATTACATTTACACTTACTGAAACGCGGAAGCAAATTTATTCGGGCACTGCTTTGGTAGGCCGCGTGTAAGCAGTGCTCAAGAGATGAGTATTGTAGGCCAACCAGTTATACAATCCTCTTCAGATCCTATGTCAGTCGTCTTTACGGACGTCAGGCCACCTGACTACATCCCACTTTGAAAGGGCAAAGGCCGGTGGATTCAGCAAAAGGCCACATAGAAAAGCCCCGATAGAGTATGTTGAGTCGATACTATCTGCGCTATAGTCTACACGAGAGCAGACATATTTTAAGCTTCCTCTTTGGTATTCCCATATCAATTAAGTCTAAACCTATCATCTAACCATATCCCTCACTTACCGCTCAGATACTCTACAAGGCCATGTTTCAACCCCGCTCCAGCGCCAAGAATTCACAAAGTCCCCCTCTAACGTTAGCGACCTGCCACAAAGAGCAATGCCGATGCACAAGCGGCCCGTCCAAATGCAACCTTGCCTCAACGGCATAAGGTTTGATTCTGGAAGGTCAACTCGCAATTATGCTTAATCTGAGGGATCGCGTCACTAGGAACTTATGAAGAGTGATAGGCGGTATGGTGTAATATATCTCCTGCCACGAAAGGTCACGGAGCAATAGTGTTGTTACGATTGATGTGATGGCGTACAGCTCCTTCCTAACACAGCCTTCGGAGGAAGATCGCTGTTTTCTATATAAGTCGGGATTTCCATGATCGACGTTGTAGTTTTAGCCACGCTCTCAAGTCACTCCAGCTTTACTCCTGGTTGAATTGATTACTGCCATCATGCGTGCTACTCTTGCTCTTGCGACCCTCATCGGGTTGTCAAATGCCGCTGCTATCGACCCCCGCAAGGCTGAGCCTCTTTACAAGATCGAGCTTGCGCCTGGCGATGTCCGCACAGTCACCGAAAAGGAAAAGTGGGCACTGAGAGCTGTAAGTTTCATGTCCTCGCACAATTTCTCACCGAGTCTAACCGTCACAGGAACACAAAACCTTCATTGATGTCACCGACCTTGATGAGCCAGGTTTCAGCCTTCAGTTCCTCGCCAGCTTCCCTGGCGCTGTTGCTCAGACATCTGCCGTCAACGCTCTCATTCCTAAGCTGAGCCAGACAAACCTACGCAGCACTCTAACAGAGTTCATCAAATTCCAGAATAGATACTACAAGTCCACCTACGGCCAGCAGTCTGCTGAGTGGTTGTTTGGACAGATCCAGTCTATCATCACTGCCAGTGGCGCTAATAACGTCAAGGTTGAGAAGTTTACTCACTCTTTCCGTCAACCTAGCATTATTGCTACCATCACTGGAAAGAGTGCTGCTACCATTGTTGTTGGTGCTCACCAGGACTCTGTCAACCTTCGCAGCCCCGACACTGGACGGGCTCCCGGTGCTGGTGAGTCTGGTCCTTCACTTTATGTCAACAGTCACTAATTGCTATAGACGACGATGGCTCTGGAACCGTCACCATCCTTGAGGCCTTCCGTGTCCTCCTGACCGACTCCCGCGTTTCAACCGGTCAAGCCCCCAACACCATTGAGTTCCACTGGTACGCTGGTGAAGAGGGCGGTCTTCTCGGAAGTGGTGCCATCTTCCAGAAGTACAAGCAGGACGGCCGACAAGTCAAGGCTATGCTCAACCAGGACATGACTGGCTACGTCAAGCCTGGTACCACCGAAGTTGTTGGCATTCTCACCGACAACGTCGATGCTGGATTGACTGCTTTCCTCAAGAAGGTTGTCGCTGCTGTAAGTCTTGGTCTCCAATTTGCGAAGATTGAGCTAACTTTAAATAGTACTCCAAGCTCCCCACTGTTGACTCCAAGTGTGGCTATGGGTGCTCTGACCATGCCTCCGCTACCCGTCAAGGTTTCCCCTCTGCTATGGCTTTCGAGTCTACTTTCGATAACAGCAGCCCGTATATCCACGGTACCACTGATACTATTGACACCGTTAACTTTGGCCATGTTCTTGAGTTTTCCAAGATCTGCCTTGGCTTTGCTTATGAGTTGGGCTTTGCTACCACCCTTTAAGCGGCAGGTCGTCAATCAACAACATCCCGGTACCTTGAAAGGGCCTGTCAGGGTCAGTTTAAACAACAGTCGTTCAGTTTCATGTAAATAGATTATGAATTGATACTGCACATATCGGCAAGATAAGGGAATCCGCCTTTGCCAATGAACCTTGTGAGAAAATTAGTCACTTTGTGATTATTGTTAAGAAAAGAATGGCCGTCACTCTTTTATTTGGCGGAGAAGCACCGGACATCCGAGATATGGAGTGGCATACACCAAGCCCGAACAGGAAACACTCGTCGCGTATGATTGGGTGAAGCTCATGTGGATGAGGTGTAAGCACGCCATTCCAGCACCAAAGTTTGATCTCGGTAATCCACTGAATCCCGAGTATGTCCATTTCATCATTCGGGAAACCTTCAATTGTGCGCAAGCTGTTATAAAAGAGTCTCATTCACGACTGGAAAGTCTTCAAACTATCTATCAACCTGGCAGTTTTCAGTGCAATAAGAACCCATTTCATCCAATATGGCACCAATTCTCAATACTTCATTCGCTATCCCAAAAGGATCAACCATTCTTGTCACTGGTGTCAACGGTTTCATTGGTTCCCATGTAGCCAATGAATTTCTACAGCGCGGATACCAAGTCCGAGGAACTGCTCGTGACATTTCGAAAGCCGCATGGATCAAAGACTTGTTCCATCAGCAATACGGCAAAGACAACTTCTCACTTTGGCCTGTTGCTGATTTGACTTCTCCTCATGCTTTTGACAAGGTGATAAGAGGTAAGCGAAATTGGCGAAAACTGTCTCATTGGCACGCACTGACATTTTCAAAGGCGTTGCAGCAGTAGTTCATGTCGCTTCACCACTAGGCCTCGACTCCGGCACTGGGACCATGATACCCGATGCAGTCGCTAGCGCAGTAAATGCTTTGGAAGCAGCCAACAGTGAGCCAAGTGTAAAGCGCTTTGTATACACCAGCTCTTCGACCGCAGCAGTTTTTCCCGAGGCAGAAGTACCGGTTATTGTGGATTCGAATACCTGGAACGACAAGGCACTTTCAATCCTACAGAACTCAGCCTCGGCGCCTGAATGGTATGTTGCGTATGCCGCTAGCAAGGTTGAGGCGGAGCGAGCCGTATGGGACTTTTATCATAATGATGTGACGCGTCGTTCAGATCTGGTGGTCAACACAGGTAGGCAGTCCACATCAATTGTTCATCGGCATCACTAACAAACGGTAGTACTTCCCAGCACAAACTTTGGCAAAAGCCTAGATTGGAAGCATCAGGGATACCCATCAACATCAGGATTCATCAGGACTTTATGGAGTGGCACTGCTCTCGATTCACTGACCAATGCCTCACCTCGTAAGCTACACCACCGTGCGTTCTGTTGAGGAAGCTCACTGACAATACTTTGCAGAATATTTTATCGATGTACAAGATGATGCCAAGCTTCACGTTGCGGCCACCCTGTTGCCCGATGTACAAGGGGAAAGGATCTTCCCTTGGGCAGAAACGTGGAATCTAGACCAAATCCTAGCCATTCTACGGGCGCAGAACCCCGACAGAACTTTTGTCAAAGACTTCCAGGCCATGCGATATCTGGCAGACATCGAAATGCCGAGGCTAAGGTGCATTCAACTCTTGCAGGCGCTGGGTGAACTTGGCTTCACATCTTTGGAGGAGAGCATTCGGCTGAATAGTGAGGACTTGGCTCGAGCTGCCTGAAGCTTTCATGCAGGAGGTTATCACAACGTTGACGCGTCAACAAAGCATATCAGTAGAAACTACGGATAGTAATTAATAAATAACTTTTGAAGCCGTCGGACTACGGAACATTCGGGTTGCCGTAAATGAGGCTGATACGCGTACCGCATGTCACTAGCGTGCTGTCTCGTGCCCAAGTTTGAGAAATGCAGCCACATTATAAATCACATTTTCGACTGCCGATTGGTGCGCAATACGAAACATACAGCGGATAATCTCCGTTTCATCCGTCGCGTTCGGCTGTTGAGCGTGTGTACCTTGATGCAAATCTTGACTATGATCGGCACTGGGGAGACATGCCCACGTCGCAACCCAAAACTCAAATTCACAGCTTCACTTTTGTTTACTTATTTTACTTGGTTCATTCGAGATGCGAAAATTGATGACGACGCATGCAACTCATGGAAATTACAAAGTCAAATACAAAGTCAACCGGAGTATTAATAGACTTCCCTCTAGTGCCCGTTGAACTCAACCGCACAACTAACTTTTGTGGCTTCGGCACTGAAACTCAACGTCCTTCCTTTCTAAGCCAATAATTATTAATCCATGACATGCTGTTGTCGACTCAGAGCTTTCGGCAATTGGCTCAGGAATCTTTCCCATTGGCCATCCTGTTTGGAATCAGGAAACCCCTGGTTTCTGGTAAACTTAAATATAAAACACCACCAATAAATACCCTCCACCTCTTAGCGTCTAACGCTCAAGCACGCCCGCAGAGTAATTGCGATTAGCCCAACGGACATCAGAACCTAATCGTTCTAAGCCTAGATAAAACAAAGCCTCCGTCGAGCCGAAAGTTTGTTTATTGCAGAGTTTCCCAGGGTCTGCAATAGATAAAGATCCAGTTTTCCCCCAGGATCATTTTCTTGGCTCTCCATTGTGAAGACGGCCTGTATTTTTCTTTTGGTTCAAACGTGCATTTTGGTTTTCATCATGGAGTCAAGGGCGAGTTCGATTGTTGCAGCGAAGCGCGAGTCTGTCCCCACTGCTGGCAGTGTTTTCTTCGTCTCGTCTAATGGGCGCGTGCTCAAGTTGCCGATCCCGAGTAAATCGTATCGGGATCCGCTTACGTGGTCTTGGACGAAGAGGCTTTTGGGGTTTTTGGCGCTGCAGTGCTTTTCGATGGCTGCGTCGTTTGAGCTCAATCTGCCGGGGCTGTTGCTCCAGGCAATTGGGGAGGAGTTCAAGAACAAGGTGAAATAAATGGGTATCTTGGCCATTGAGATGATGCTAACCGGGAAGCAGCCAATGGGTCCTTTTGGAGTACAGTCGTTATCATCGGCAATGACTCTCTTTACTGGAGTTGGGTACTTGATCGGCATTCCGCTATCCACAGCAGTTGGACGACGACCTATTGTTGTTGGTGCCGCTGTGGTGACGACTCTGTCGACCCTTTGGGCTGGCTATGCTGGATCATTCTTGCAATTAATTGCTGCTCTCAGCCTCCAAGCCCTCGCAGCTGGATCAGCGACAGGGATGGTAAGTTAACATCCACTTGGAAACAGGCCGTACTAACAACCGTAGTTCATCCTCATCCTCATCGACGCCACCTTCATCCACGAACGTCCCAGCGCTCTCTCACTATTCTGGTGCACAGGCTCAGCACTCATCAAACTCGCTCTCTTAATCCTCCCATTAACAACCGACACTACACTAACATGGCGATGTGTATACAAAGTCTGGGTTGCACCATGCATACTCGCATTCATTTTGGTTCTTTTCTGTGTCCCCGAGACATACTTCCTCCGTCCTCCCGTCGCACTCGATGGTCGAGTGCTAGTTCAAAGCAGCTCTGAGAAAGTAGAGATCTATGGAGGTTGGGATGAAATTGAGCTGATCAGGAATGACAAGCCTCTACCTGACTTGCCGTCTTCTTGGTCAATCTGGTCTCACTTCAAAGT
This sequence comes from Fusarium odoratissimum NRRL 54006, assembly GCF_000260195.1. NCBI lineage: Eukaryota > Fungi > Ascomycota > Sordariomycetes > Hypocreales > Nectriaceae > Fusarium > Fusarium odoratissimum. The sequence goes on from NW_022158730.1 coordinate 83,861, forward strand.
CTCGAGAGCACCTGGCACAAAGTGGGAGTCAGTGCTCGCTACATACGGACAAATGTTCTTGTGTATTCTCAACCCTCTTACCTTTTGGGTCTCTCTACTTACCGGCATCATCCTCAGCGGTGTCATCTTCCTGAATCTCACACAGCCCAGCGCTCTTATTGCAATGTACGGTGTCAAAGAAACAGGATGTATCAATATCTTGCTTGGCGTCGCAGGTGTTGTTGGCTCTCTTCTCGCATTCCCTCTCACAGGACCATTCGCTTCCTGGTTTACGCGATGCTACACCTTTCGCAAAGGTGGTATTCGCCACGCCGAAGTCTACCTGGCTCTATTTTCCATCCCTGTCATTACCGGCCTAACAAGCGTGCTTCTCAATGGTCTCGCCCTTGTCAACAGATGGCCTTCCGTCTGGATCTACATCACCTCAGCAATCAGCATCATAAGCTATCTCACCGGCAACGTCGCCTTCACTCTCTGGATCACCGAGGCTTTCCCACGATGGGCAGCAGCGGCGCTCGCAGTTCAACTGTTCACTGGAAACATGTTTGGTTTCGGGATTGGTACTGCCATAGCACCTTGGGTTCAGGAGGGTCATATTCTACAACCGACTATCCTCATCTTTGTCTTGATGCTTGTTATGGGAGCCATGGCGGTCCCGGCGGCGTTTTGGGGCAAGACTGTGAGGCAGTATATCCAAGGACGATGGAGTGACTCCGAGAGAACTGCGCTTCGCCCTCAGTAGGAAAACTATGTATCAAAAGGGCCTTAGGTCCGTGTACAAGCCAAGCAATGGCACAAGAAAAGTGTTTCTTAGCGTTCATAGTAATTGATTCATAAATCATACTAAATTCAAGTATCGATTGATGGTAAAAGCTCATGACATCTCAACGAGACATATCAAGCCGTAGTATTAGTAAAAAATAAAAAAAAAATAAAAAAAGACTTTCATCAGTTCTGTGTTTAATCTCATCTGCCTTGTCGCGATTTCTCGCCTTCTGAACTCTGAAACTATAAGCAGTCCAGCCTTATCGCAAAGCGTGTTACGAGTGTTGTCTACTCCGTAGATAAAGACGCCGTTCTGCTATATAAACAGATCTCCAGTTCTTGGCGACCTCATCACAATTGATTGGTGCGCTTAAAAGTTGTACCAGTTCCGTGCGTTGATGTCGCGGGCTACCCTAAGGTAGATCAAGTATCTTGATCGACTAATCAGGTCCGCCATGAAAGCTTTCTAAATGTGCGTGAGTACTAAAGTATACTTCGTCCTTTTCATAATCACCGTTTATCATCACGTATTGTAAGGAATAATTTGTATTGAGATAGTTCGGTTTCGGAGACAACATACAACTCATCATCCACTTGAAGCTTTTTGGCCAATGGCCAACGGCATTTCGACATTGATCCTGGTAGCGGATCAAAGCCTTGACTCTCATGGGTCGGCACGCTTGACCCGAAAACAGGGGACCTTTGTTGTTCGTGGAAACGAGAACGGGATGTGGGCGAACTCTTCAGAAGGAACATCTTGGCAATTATCTCCCACCGGAGTCTAAGGGTCTAGCTAAGTTAAAAGGGTACGTGCTATCCAGCTGTTGTCGGCCCGGAAGCTGTAAGAACGCCGACGCGCCGAGCAACGAAGGCCCTGAGCGTTGCGGAGCATTAACAGCAAGACATCGTTATCGGATCGCTTAAAATGTTCGTGGAGCTCCGCTGTGTTTGTTAAGTCCTTTTCGTTCTTATGAATAATTATCAACTGAGCTATAATTATGCAAGGGTATCGTTCATACTACGCAACAGGTAAGTAAATCGCACGCGACGGAAAAACGCGTCCCTTTTGGGACCTTCCTTACCCTATAAAACCCCTCCACTAATGCCCCCAGCAACATTTAGCTATCCGGCTCGCTAAACCCGAGAACCTGCTCGGCCAGTAGCAAAGCGAACTCCGCTTATCGAGCAAACACCTAACCCAGTGGAGTTCAAAATGTCACCTCCCGCCGCAGTGTTTCAGCTTTCCACGTGGAAAGAAGTTCCACTCAATTTAACAACAATACGAGGTATCACCGTCGAATGAGGAGATTCGCTCGCGGTGGCACTCGTTTCCAGCGGGGAAAACGGTGGCTGCGCTAGAACAACAGCGGGATATCGGTGGATCTGACCTGACTTTGGGTCCCCGTTGCAGGGGTTGCTAAAATGAAACGGAATAAGAGAGGCTCTATGAGATGATAGGAGTCAAAGCGCGAAAGAAACAGACGATGATTTGAGATCGTATAAATGGACTGAGGTTCCGGTGGCTTTGTTTGTTTGGTCATCGGTCTTTATCGCTCATTCTCTCGTTCTATCGCACTCTTTTGCATCATTCGTTCTTTACTCACTCTTCAGTGAACGTCACTCGTTATCTCACCGACACTCATTAAATCACCATTCACAATGCGAGCTTCTCAGACCCTTATTGCCCTCAGTGGCGTTCTCGGCCTCGCCCAAGCCGGCCCCTGCAAGCCTCACCCTCCCGCTTCTGTCATCTCCAGCACTGTTGTCATCGAGAGTGCCAGCAGGTATGACATTAATCCGACCCTTTTAGCAATACCTACTAACAACTCCCAAGCACTGCATCTATCCCTCAGCCCACCACTACTGCTGCCGAGACCAGCACCGTCGAGACTGCCACCGAGGTGCTCAGCACAGACGAGCCCACCTCAACCGAGATCAAAGTCCCCACTACTACCGCTGCCATCGAGACCAGCGCTACATCCGCCACCACTGATGTCCCGGTCCCTACCCCCTGCGCCATCGAGCCCGGATGCCAAGCCGCCGGCTTCAACGTCGACTACTACAAGAACGTCTTCGAGCGCGGCTACGGAAACGACGAGATGTCCGTTCCTCCTTCATACTACATCACCGATAACCTCACCCCCCTCGACTCCTCCGTCACAAGCGAGACATACTTCGCCCAAGATTACATGCAAGATCTCGCTGGCTACCCTCAGATCTTCCCTGATTCCGCCTACGCCGGAAAGGCTTGGTACGTCGGCTACCACCGTACTCTCGCCGGTGGAATCAAGGTTGACGCCAACAACTTCACCCTTGTTTACACCGGTTACTACCAAGCTCCTGAGACTGGAACCTACGAGCTCTGCGTTACTGCCGATAACGCCAACACTCTTTACTTCGGCCAGGGTAACGCCTTTGAGTGCGGAACTGGCGAGACTGACCCTAACGCTCCTGCTCTTGTCCTCACTGCTACTGGATATCACTTCAACAACCCTACTCAGTGCGGTCATGTTGATCTCATCGCTGGACGTCACTACCCTGTCCGCAATGTCATGGGCAACAAGAATGCTGTTTCCGCATTTGAGTTCTCTGTTACGACTCCCAGTGGTTCTAAGACCCACGACTTCGAGGGTCAGGCTTTCCCTGTTGCTTGTGGAGTTAAGAACTAAGCGGGGATTATTGTTTCACGATCTAATGCTGCGGGACTCTATAACACAAGCCTCGATGTCTACATGAGTTCACTTCACCAGTACTTTACATTTTATTCTGTAATAGTTAATGTTTTCAAATATAATCAACAAGAATTCTACCATATCATAGAGCCACTCAATGCCATTACTCATATGTATAACACAATCGCTCCCCTTGTGTATCCATAGCCTCCTCAACAGTGACATATCGCCTTCCAGGAAGCAAATTCCCAAAGTCCATCACATAAGCAAGCGTAATGTTCTTATACTCCTTATCCCCAAAGAAGTCATAAGGATACGCATATTGTGTATCGGGCCCGCTAATATCGCTCTTCCGAGCAGGCCAATCCAGTCGCTGCCATTTATCCCAGAGTCGATCGACATTGGTGTGATGCAGCCAGAAGATAGGATCGCCTGGTGAAGAGTACATGTCGCCCATCTCGCCGAGACTACCGCCAATAGCGAGATGGCCGCCGCCATGATAACCTTGGGACTCCGCACTAGCGCCACCCTGGACGCGCTGGTCGAACTCGAAGAAGTCTTTGGCTTCAAGAGTCCAGTCGACGACGGTTTGGTTGAGCTTCGAGATGCCATACTCTGGAGCGATGTCGCGGGACAGACAACGTGGGTTGTAATCGGTAGAGTTATCTTGTACACTTAGTCGATTGCTTTAAAGGTGTTCATAACGACATACCTGGACCTGCATGAACTTCGAAATCCCCCTTGGCAAAAGGGCCATCGGCGACGCAGCCTATTGTTTATATTAGTTCTTCCCAGTCCTGGAACAATATCATGACGTACCTCCTCCTGTCCTGCCAGAGACCTGTCTAGTCACGTTTGTCCAGCTACCGGTGTCGATGAAAGCGCCGTTACCCCCAAAGCCAGTCTTTGCACCGAAGATTGGAGAGTTTTCGAAATCCTCTACGGACTCTGAATCCAGTGTCCAGTCTGGTTTCGGGCGGTTAGTATTTACACGTATTCAGAGTGGTTATATATACCCCAATAAGGTTGAGCTCCACTGTAGCAACAAAGATTTCGAAGATCCTTCTCATATTGGGCAATGAAAATTCGATGCCAGCTGTTTTCTTCATTAGCTACTGATACACTGATGTGATGCTCGTTGCACCGACGCTTGAAAGAATCCCTGAAGGTCGAATTAGCTGGAAAGGTAAATGATGAATAGAAGTCCAGAGACTCACGACATAGTGAATAAAGTCGGTATTCACGATATGACTGACTTGAAAGTCGTCAAAGCGAGACTTGGCACCAGCGTATATGTTTCCCGTCTGCGAGGGCTTTGATGCCAGGCACTTGACCGAATTGATATACTCATGCTTCTCTTTGCTGCTCAAAGTTCTCCTACAACCAAAACCAACCTTGTCAGCAATACGATGTACAATAACTCAGATTAATTTGGTGCTTTGTGCGAGGACACTGCAACCTACCATTCTTTACGTACAAGAGGACTCTTGCAGCCACAATCATGAGTAGGTGCACATAAGCCTGACACAGCAGCAAAAAGAGCGGTAGCTAGCAGAGATGGAGGATGCATAATGAGAAAACAGGAAATCTCAATTAGCAAATGGAAGGTTCGGTAATATTGTAGTGTTCAAGAAACAGGGTGGGAAACTGGTTCTTAAATTATGCTGTCTTAACCGTTGGGTACCGCGCTACAAGAGCACGTATGACAAATAAGGTTTAGTGAGGAATGAGGGCTGAGACAAACTACCGGTTTCCAACCAACAGCAGTTAAAAGTGATGTCTAGACCAAACTACTGGTTCATTTGTGCATAAGCCAGTGGTAATTAACATAAGACATAGGATTAGACTCTGAGTCGCGTGAGAGCAATTATCATATGAGTATAGAAACAGCTGTCAAGCCACAATTTCCCAACATTCCACGATAGGAGGCTTATGATTGCAGACAAGACAGCCTAAATTATCATACGTTTCCAAATTGATTGAGTTGAATGTTAATCCTAAGTAACAGTCAAAAGAACTAGCCTTTGGAATTCTCTCTGGAAGCATTGGAAAATAGTTGTAGATGTGACAGGTGCAATTTGCAGCGACGAACGGGGTTTCTGGCATAATACAAAGACTAGTCCCTCCGACAAATTCTGAGATACTAAACTTTGGCTATAAAGCCTATCAAAAAATGAACACTATTTATGAGGTCCCTCTGCTTGACGAGTTATAGTGGAATGGTAATTAAGGTTTCTACTTGATTATTAGATGAGTCTTTAGTCACTGAGTTTTAAGCTGATTGTAATTGATGTTATTCTAGCTTGGATAAGATCACGTGGCACGAGCAGGGATTATGCCGCCAAGTCTTCGGTGAGGCTGATTCGCAGGCATAGCAGCTGATGCACGTCGAAATGCGCAGCCTGATTTCGACTTTTCCCCTCAACATCGTCTTTCAGCAGCGAAATACGATCAGCCCTCCCTGTGAAACCACCCGAAATCGGCGGAGAAATCACTTATCAGCTGCGAGGAGATACAGAACCAACTCTAGCCTGAGTGAATCCCTTCCAAATGGAGCGGCGGCGACTGTCTCATACTGATGATGGCGCGCCGCCCTATCACGCGAAACGTCGCAGAACCGGTGTCCAACACAGTGAGGATGAATTAATACATGAGCGTTATACAGTCGCCTGGATTTGCGCACTATACATCGAAATGGCTGCAGCCCGCGCTATGCTCGACGAGGAGCATGCTGACTGTCCACGGCAAGCTAATGACATGAATTCTTATGTGCTGGGGAGCATCAAAAACCACAACGTGGTATTAGCTTGCTTGCCGGCTGATCAGTACGGAACGAACAATGCTGCGAGTGTTCTGAGTAATATGAGAAGGACGTTCCCCAACATCGAAATCGGATTAATGGTAGGCATTGGTGGCGGAGTGCCGCTCAAAGCTGATATAAGACTTGGAGATATTGTTGTGGGTGTCAGGGTTATGCAGTATGATATTGGAAAAACACTCAGCGGCGGCTTCCAACGGACGGGAGTTCCCAAGATACCCGACTCTACCATCCGAACAGTCATCTCAAATTTGAGATCACGACATGAACTTAGTGGGAGCCGAGTTCCTGCGATCTTGCGGGAGAAGATGGGGAGCTACGCCGCTTATTCTCGACCAAGCGAGCCAGATCGCCTCTTTCAGCAGTCGTATCATCACCCCCTTTGGGTCTCATCTTGTGATGAGTGCGATTCGGCTAAGTTAGAGACGAGAAAAATGCGATTGTCTACCGACCCGGCCATTTATTATGGTGGCATTGGCTCGGCAAACACTGTGATGAAGGACTCGACTATTCGTGATCAGATCGCCCGAGAGCTGGACGTGCTTTGCTTCGAGATGGAGGCTGCTGGTTTGATGGATATCATGCCTTGTCTGCCTATTCGTGGTATCTGCGACTATTCGGACTCTCACAAATCGAAAGAGTGGCAGCGGTATGCTGCAGCGACTTCAGCAGCTTACGCATATGAGTTCTTGGAACTATGGAGGGGAGACTCTCAAGCATCGTACGTTGGTCACCATCAACCGCAATGTAAGTGACTACTCGTCGCCATAGTCTCACTCTACAGGGCTAATCTCCTATAGCTGAGCACAACATGATGTCCGGGCGTCATGAGCAGATACTAAAATCTTTGGACTTCGAACAAATCGATGCTCGGAAGTTGACCATTAAAGCAGCACATTCAAAGACCTGCCGTTGGTTTCTGAAACATCCCGACTACCTTTCGTGGATTGACCGGCAGCAGATATCACAGCATCATGGTTTCCTGTGGATCAGAGGAAAACCCGGTGCTGGAAAGTCTACCATCATGAAGTTCATCTATTTGGAGTCGAGGAAGAAAGACAGAAAAAAACAGAGCCTCACCGCCTCATTCTTTTTCAACGCCCGTGGAGAGTTGTTGGAAAAGACTGTCTCGGGAATGTACCGATCATTACTTTTGCAACTGTTCCATGGATTTCCAGATCTCGAATGCGTCTTGGATGACCCAGATCTTTTGCCTCGAAACCAAAGTGGTTGCCCTCCTTTGAACGTCCTGAAAGACCTCCTCCGCGTTGCAGTTGCCAAACTTGGTCAAAGATCATTCAAATGCTTCATCGATGCCCTTGATGAGTGCGACGAGCAGCAAGTTATGGACCTAGTCGAATACTTCGAAGATTTGGCCGAGCAATGCACAGAAGACAATGTTAATCTTCGTGTCTGTTTCTCCAGTCGTCATTACCCCTACATCGATATAAAATTCGGCATTCGTATCATCCTCGAGGAACAAATGGGACATGCCAGCGATCTCGAGATTTATATCAAGACTCATCTTCGAATCAAAGACAGGCCACTCCTAGCAGAACTCCAAGAGAAAATGCTTGAGAAAGCAGCGGGAGTGTTCCTCTGGGTTGTGCTTGTGGTCGACATCTTGAACAAGGAGAATTGCCGTGGGCGCCTGGCTATGAGGAGAAGGCTTGAACAGGTGCCCAGTGGCTTGGGTGATCTGTTCAAAGACTTACTGAAGAGAGACACGACTAACATGGAAGAACTCCAACTATCTCTTCTTTGGATTCTACTCAGCGCAAGGCCATTGAAACCACAGGAATACTATCATGCGATCTGGTCAGGGCTCCATTTGGAGGGACTAGCAGACCTTGACATTCCAGAAGTTGTTACAGAGGACTCCGACGATTGCTTTGCCCGGTGTGTCATCAGTTCATCTAAGGGTTTGGCTGAGATCACAAAAGTCAAGCAGACAAGAGTTCAATTCATACACGAGTCTGTTCGCGACTTCCTTATCAAAGATAAAGGTCTCCACGAGTTATGGCCATCGCTTGGGCCTGAATGGGAGAGTGTCGGCCATGACAGGCTGAAGCTATGCTGCTATTCATATTTCGAGCTTGTCACTAGAAAGAATCTAATAGGAGAGGCTTGTCTTGTCTGGGATAAGCTTCCGCTGGAGACAGAGAAATATCCCTTCCTCGAATATGCTAGCCAATTCGTTCTGCATCACTCTGACTTTGCAGCATGTGCAGCTGATCAGCAGATTTTCCTGCAAAGCTTCCGGACTTCTGTTTGGAAACGGGTCTTCAATGTGTTCGAGAAGTTTCAGGTTCGCAAATATACTCCAGATGCAGGGTTGTTATATATACTTGCAGACAGAGGGTATTCATCACTCATACGGGCAAGACTAAAGACTGACCCTGTTGTTGAGACGACTTCAACCGCAGACAGATATGTTTATCCTCTGATAGCTGCAATGGCCAAAGGGAACAAAAGCAGCGTCATTGCTCTCCTAGGTCTGAACTCTGGGCTTTATGATGGGAGTGATATCACAGAAGGATTAATGCCCAACATTGACGCTGGCGGTGTCTCCCGAAACCCACTATCTTGGGCCTGTGAAAATGGCCACTTTGGAATTGCAAAGGTTCTTGTTGAAAGAAACGGCCATTCCACAATTCATGGTAAAAGGAAATGGCCACCGCTGCTACTCGCGTTGAAAAACGGTCATACCGACATAGGAAAGTGGCTGATCAAGCACGGAGCGGATATTCACGCAGAATTCATGACCGAAAGCGCCATCTCGATAGCCTCAAGCAAAGGCCAGGCGGAAATAGTCAAGCTACTAATCGAGGCTGGAGTATATCCTAGTTTGCGTACTCCGGATGGGACTTCTACCCTATTATGTCGAGCTGTGGATCATGCACATGGAGCAATTGTGAAGCTTCTTTTGGAGAGAGGGGCAGATGTCGAGGGCAAAGCCATTGATGCCATGAGCCCCCTTGCTCTCGCTGCAATGAAACCAGGATCCAAGGAAATAATGGAAACACTACTCAACCATCGAGCAGATGTCAATAGCCGAGATAACAACGGTGATACACCTCTCCTTAAGGCTGTAAGATGGGCATCTGTCGATGAAATCGAGCTTCTGGTGAGAAACGGAGCGGATGTGAATGCTCGAAACAAAGCAGACGAGACATGCCTTTACAGAGCAATGACGAGGAATGAAACAATCTTTGAGGTTGTTCGAGTCCTTCTGGAAAATGGAGCAAGAGTTAATGATCGCACCACAAGAGGCTAAACTTGCCTCCACGGATATGCACGGCAGGAAAAAGCCATCTCTTCTTTAGGTGACCTATTCCGGCTCCTTGCAAACTATCGACCTGACCTAAACGCTATCGACTATGATGGCAACACACCTTTGCATCTCTTGATAAAATGTGGAAGCATGTACAATCTGTCAATGTTTGCCAACCAACCTGGTTTGGACTTCAATGCTCGCAATCGCCTGGGCAAGACGCCATTGCACGTTGCAGCTTTGCGTCATCCGCCTGGAACGGAATATCTCACCGTATTGATTAAGAAAGGAGCGGATATTAATTCTCTGGATCATAAGTCAAGAACGCCACTTGATGATGCAATGGAGAGAGGTCACGAGCAAGCCATTCAGCTCCTGATGGATAATGGAGGAAAGCAAGGTGTTACATGATTTTCTTATAAGGAAGAGCTTATTATTCTAAAGAGATATTTTACAGGTGCCTAAATAATTATAATTTATTTTTAGTTTGCTGATAAACCTAATATCAATGTCTTGCATATGTTGTAATAACTTAGGCAATTCATAATCCAACCTTGGCAAATTAGTAGACTTTTTAACTAGTAGTATCTAGGCTCAGTGCAATATCAGGAGATCCCTGGAAGTAATGTCTGCCCTCTCCTTGTCACATAAGCCCGCCGCTCACATACGATTAGCTGTTCCAAGTTCTCAGCCGGGCCATCTCCTGCTTCTGTAGCCAATACGTCTGGGAGTAAGCCTGTTAAGCCTTCCATGCCTGATCAATTAGTTCCTTTACAGATGTCAACTCAATATTGGGAAACATCTGGTTAAGTGATGCTTCATAGGCCAAGTTAAAATGACCTTCAGTAATCCATAAGCCTATAGCAGCAAGCAGAGTCTGCAACATAGGCTTGGGAAAGAACTTGTATGCCTCTACATGTGATGGAAGTTCAGTGACCTGTAGAGACTTCAACTTGTTTACATCGTCATGGACCACGGAGAATCGTTCCCCTACGTGACTGTACGTTAGACAAAATAAAATAATAGATAACCATTGACTTACCTCTCGCATCTTCAGCAATGGCAACAATCTTGTTCGCCGTGATCTTCTCACCGATGATGACACTATGCTTTGGCCATTTGTCCTTCGTGTTTACCAAAGCATCCACGAAACGTGTAACGTCAAAGCTATACGTGAAAGCGATCTTATCTTGGCCAGAACCTGGGATAGCAGTTGTCTTGTTGGCTATGTCGACCAGAAAAGCAGCATGTTTGAGATAGGTCTTGACTATGGGGTATCCATAGTAGTCAGAGAAATGTCCATTGGATACAACAGTATACTCGAGCTTCGTTTGCGAAAGCACTGCAAGAGTGGCAGCTGTGGCACGCACAGCAGAGGGTCACATAAGAGAGGGTTAAAAGAGCCTTGATTCTATGCTAGAAGGGGGTCGGCAGTGCTCCTTATATACCAATGGAGCGTTGATCCATAGGTGGCCAAGCGAACCAATCGGGCCAAACCCACCTTTTGACAGCAGCTGAGAAGTCGGGTAGTGGTGATCTGGTCAGAATGTTAGGCCAGGTGAACGGAGAGACGATAGAGTATCACACCCTTGAGCAACTTTGATCGACCATTGGCTAGCTATGAATCTGCGGGTGCTACTGGAAGAGTCACAGGCTCGAGCTAAGTTGACCTCTGCCTGACTAGCCTCCGGACAGATGACGTTCAGACACGAAATAACCACTTCGACATTGTATTTCTCTAGTGAATCACGAATGTGAGAGGCATTGGTGTAGTCCACATAAATTGTCGACTCATCATCGAGCTTCTTGAAGGTGTTAGCCAAGGCGTTTAGACAGAACCATTGTCTCCCACCTTGCGAGATAGAACTTAAACCCGGTTTTGTTGATTCTGACTGAGAACCTCAACAATCGTTCTACCGACATCCCCTTGACCGCCGGCCACAGCAACAACGTGCACCATGTTTAGAGATAAGGGAAAGGTTATACTGTAATGGTGTCTAGATGAACTAGTATACATCCAGTAAGAAAGAAGTATACTTGTTATTATACTTTTATTTCATTCTTGGGAAATTCCGCTTATGATCTGGCCTTTCTTAGTATAAGCGGCGGAGTTAGTGCTTTGTTTGCCATTTGGAGCTGCCTTGTCCGACTGAAGGTCGGCTACGCCTATGCACAAGGGTGCAGACGCCTCTGCGGACTTTGACTCTATGATGGAACCAATAATACGAGCCCATTATTTGCATTTTAACTGGAGACCGGGCGTCGTCGGATATTTGTCAAAGACCGAGCGGAGGGCGTATCCGACACTAGCAGCAAAGCCATCCATATCCGTATATCCGTTGGGTCTTAGCCGCTCCTACAAGGCTTATGAATAATATGTAATGCTTCGTAAACACTAGGCAAAAACTTGAAAGGATTCCGAAGGGATATCTGGATATGTTCATTGTTGTCCCCTCGCTAAAGTTACATTTGAGGGATAGACAAATCGGGGATCTGATCCATTCCAGAGTGATAGTGCTATGGCTTTGCTTGTAATAGAACCGACAACATTTTCATTAGACTTCATTGTAAACCTTAGCCCCGAGATCCTTGCCAATCCGAATGAGCAGATTTGAATCACCCATGTAGATCGTTCTGGGTAATGGTACCTAATAGTATGAGGATCGCAACGCTTCACTTCACCACGAAAGCATCAAGGCTACCCGGGTTCCCATGAAAATTTAATCTTGTCACATATGGATTGCGCATAGGGTGTATAGCACTGTTCGATGGTTGGGAAAGGCAGTCTGGTATAGCCAAAGCAGAAGTATTTATTAAAGTTTGTACAAGATCAAACGACAGAGGCCGCAAGATTCTGGAGCATTGGAATATCCATCGCATAAAGATCATTTCCATCATCATCCACAAACACTGAAGGACCCTCGCTGATCATCAACATCTCCGTCTCCACTTCAAAAACAAGCGGATCATGTCGTGCACCCTCATGTTCTGAAACATAATCTCCCTTCTCAAAGTGTCCAGCCTGTGGATGATCCCCGTTTCCCTTCAAGATGTAGATCTCGGCGCTCTTGACGTGTCGGTGGCGAGGTAGGACGCCTCCTGGCTCGGCTCTGATCATGACTGTGTAAGAACCGGTTTCAGGTGTGAGTTTGATGAGTTTGATCCAGATCTTGGGGGCGAGGGGGAGCCATTTCAAGTCGTCGCAGTGAATTGTGTCGCCCTTATTTGATGGCTGAGTTGAGGTGTGAGGAGACGACATCATGTCAATGGGTTGAGTTGCGGAATGTATTGACAGGGAGTCTAAGAGTGCAGAAGTAGTTGACAGACTTTAAAACATCTGTCTCGGCAATTTGCATTTATAGGTCCTGAGACGGGTTCTAGTACTTATGCAGTCACCCTATAAGAATCGGTTGAGATGGACAACTCAATACACAAACTAACCTTTAGCTGACAGGTAACACTTTACCTAATTTCTTTAACGCGCGGCAAGAAAAGTTTTCTTTTTCGGATGCTATTTCGCGTCCGGACATTGATGATATCCGAAGTCCGGGCAGCCTGTGAGCTAGATTCCACCAGGCCTGTGGAGTTATTGCTTCACTGAGCCAGTCACACTATTAGTAGTGAGTCACTCTCGACTTGGAGAAGACACATGCGCCAGTATTTAATAGTCATTTACTGATTTTTTGCGGTGATTACTGTTGGGCAATCTGTCAACATTAAACTCAAGATTTATGCGGAATCACAATATGAGGTCACTACATATCATCATGTTGCTCTTCAAAATCTGTAAATGAATATCTATTTGCTAGAGGATAGTAATAAGCCTATGGTAGAGAAGGACCATTCACAAGTGATCCAACAAAATTTGAAACTATGGCTTACCTGATTTCCAAATCAAGTCGAGGAATAGCCCACATGCAGCAGTGTATCCCTCAAGTTAAAAGCCGAAAGAAGGAAGCCATTTCTAGCGTTGTTGATGGACGGGCACCCCAGAGATCCAGAAGCCATGTCGATCCAGCCACAAGGGCACAATCCCGTCGACATTGCATAATCGCCATGCCAAGACGCGGAAGCCAGCTCTCTCAATCTCGCGAAAGTCAGGCTTTAGACGCTCGAAAACAATAGAGGGCCACAGAGCATCGCGATCCTCAAAATGGGATCTTAACTGTTGTGAATCATACCGCACACCTTTTGGTTTCGAATACAAAGGACCTCAATATCCCCCGCCAAAGTGTCGCCCCGATGGAGGAAGCGCAACCATTCCCAGTCGTAGAACATGTCGGCTTCGAGCTCGTTGAAGTTGTATCTGTATCGTGGCTTGCATTCGCGGCGGAGAAAGAGACTTTTGACGTTGTTCCTTATGTTACAGTTAGCATCAAGAATAAGATCTGTGAGAATGGAATGCTTGATTGAAAGGTAGGGGTGCGGGTTGGCCTTGATTCTGCAAGCATGCAACTTGGGGCCGAGTTCAGGAATAGCTCCAGCTATATCGGGATTCTCATGCCATCTGAAACGATGAGCCATCATAATTTCGTTCTCTTTTTACTGCTTCGGGTGTGCAGCCGTGCTCATCCAATAAAGCGGCTTATTCATTTCGATCATCCCGGAGTTTTGAAGGTCATCTAGCAATGCTTCAAGCTCAGGGGCCAGGCAGTAAGAATTTGCAGATGGAGTAGATTTCAACATCATGTCCTTAGAGACAGAGCGCTCAACTGCGTCGACCAAGACTGAAGGAACTGGGTTGGATATCATATCCGGGAGCCCGAGGTTCCACTTCATGACACGAATGCCATTCTCCAAAGCTTTCAGTCGTCGTTGTATTTCAGCTTGTTTGCGGGCCGAAGGCCAATACTCGATGTAAGGAAAGTCGAGAATTTCCCCCTCCTCTAGCAATCCCGACACTGATAAGAAAGACTTCGCATCAAATATAGGGATTTCAGTTAAGCCGAACTTGCGAGCTAAAGGTCCGCTACCCAACTTCAGAGCAAGAGCTTCATACTCTAATGCCTGGAGACAATCTTGAGTTTCTGCCTCGTGGAGGCCTTCGTATGCAGTTCTATCTTTAAAGCATATGGTAATAAAGATGATAATGTTGAAACTTATAGACTGGTATTCAGAGACGAAACTCAAGTAACACGTGACCTGACACGTGCTGCCACTTTTATGGCTCTTTATCAGCCCTCCCTTAGTCTTCTAATACAGTGAAGGCCCTGGTAAATCTAATAGTTACTAAGATACCTGCTTCTACTACTATAGCAATTTTGCCTGCTAAAAAGCAGAATTGTAGTCTTCAAAGGACTCCCCGGTTATTTATATAGCTTCGGCGAGCAGCGCTCTTTGAAGTAACGGGCTTAGTAGCAGACTTACTGGAAGGTATTAGAGTGGTCAAGCAGTGGCTTGAGCCTATGCCTGATGGCGGCTCACGTTGTGAGTGTCTACTTAACATTTACTATATGATGTCTGGGGAGCTGATAAATAAGAATTGGTTTGTACTTTAGCCTGATTGCCTAACCATCATAATACTGATATACCTGCAGGGTGAATGAAATATCTTATAATAGCAATGTTACCAGTCTAGAAGGTTAAGATCAGTTAAGCGAAACTGAAAGAGGCGACTTAGTTTCATGAGATGCCCTTTTATATGGAATATTTCTTAGTAATACAGGTACTATGACTTTTAAGAACCTTGAAAGGGCCCTATTGGCGATATTAACGATGCGATTAACTCGAGAAGAAGCACCCTGACCTGGCGAACAGATCCCGTACATTGAGAGGTCAACTAGCTATTCTGGCAGACCTGTGTAGCTCTACATCAACTAGTCTTATTCCTCATGAGATCCGGGCCCGACACCGCCAAATGGCATATGACGACCTGATCGACCTTATTGCGAAGATCCGGCGTGAAAGGTAGTTTGATGATATCCTGCTTGTGCAATTATGAAAAGAAGTCACGGGGATTTGGGAAATATGGCCCTTTTATTCTTATCAACACAAGTCCCTACCGTTGTGATGCATTCGTTGTCCAAATGGATGGGATTCATGATCAGCAACTAACCGGTCTGAGATTGGAAGACCTGCAGAAACAAGGAAAGGACCTTGATTTGAGAGCTGATGATGGCATGAAGTCCCTTCTGAACTGGGTTTGAGACACAATCAAGGGCCCTTGTCTGCACGCGTGAAGATTCCCCCGAAGCCGGTTCTCTACCTCATGTCGAGTGGACTCACACGGGGCTTGTGAGTCGGTCTTTCGAGCCTGTAGGAAGTTCGTGAAAACGACAACCTTTGATATTGTGGTGCATCGAGTTACGACAGCTTATACATTCTGAAGCAAAACATTGATGATTGGGCGACAGAGGACAGTTCCTGAGGATACAAATGACTCTTCTCTTATAAGTCGCATTAAAATGATAAGATCAAGGGTAACCGTATCTTTCTCAAAGTAATACAGAATGGTTAAATCGCAATTGATTCAATAACACAGGATCATGTTTCCTTCGACTTTGAGAAGTCTATGACAGACTTGAACAAGGTTTATTCGATTCCATATAATCATTTTGTTATTGGCGAAGGTGAAGAGATAGCCGTATGCTGGATTCAATCCCAACAGACCAGTATTTCAGTTGTCAGTGTCAGGGAGATAGGCGACTTTTCTTGTATTCCATCGTTTCACATTCTCAGCGATGCCTCAACTTAATCCGCATGGCCCGAAGCCTGATATCAGACTTCTCCAGAAAGATTGGCTACATTGAGTAGCTTTACTCTATGACGATCAATCATGGATCTCTCTGCTCGTGTACTACAATACCGGGAGTCTTTGCAGACGATAAAGTTGACTCGACGGTTTCAACGGGAGCCGGCGATGTTCCAGCGAGAGACCGTCTCTTCTTTCTCAAAAGCCTAACAAACAAGAAGTCGTTAACAACTGAGAGCCATAAGGAATAGATAGTTGCCGATGCAACCGGAAGGTTAGTCTTGAAAGAAAATGCAAGATATTCACTTACAAAATCACAGCGATCCCTCCCAGCAGAAAAGGCACTCCAAGGCCGACGCTGACACCAATAATAACACTTTTAGAAACTCCGCCAGACCTTTCTTTCGATGTGCCATTTGAATCGTCATCCTTGCCATTTTCTTTAGCCGAAGGTGTCGTGGTTGGCGGAACATAAGAAGACGGAACTCCTGACATTGCTACCAACTTGTTTGCGCTGTTTCCGAATGGAATCAAGCTCGTAACAGTATGGCTAACAGACTCAGGAAAATCGGCCTCGCTGTCAGTTGGAACAATAGTAACATGTGTCCGTGTAGTGGTATACTTTGACGTTGTCTGAAGCGACAATGGACAATTGACTAATCCTTCTGATTGGCATGCTACAACAACGAATGTAGCTTTGGTCGAGATTGTTGTTGTCTCCATCTCAACTTCATCATCGTTCTTCCCTCTCACCTCCAGTACCGGGGATGTCGTGATGGATAACGAAGCATCGCTGCTTCGTTGGCTGGCACAAGCATGTCCCAGTGTAGTGTAGAAGACAGGAATCTCAGTTTCGGGCATTGGCCCCCATGTTATATCATCAATAGCAACCGAAGCCCCAGCAGCAGCGCCAACAGCCAGTTGATAGACTTCCTCAACGCGAATGCTGCAGTCGTTGTCTTCATCCGTGGAAAGGGTGACGTTGGTGATTAACTCGGCAATGTTGGCAAATACTCCCACTTCAACACCTCCGCCAATATGAGCGATTGTCTTCCCGGCGATAGACACTTCAGGTGATGCGATTTCAAAGCCTGCTTTTACACCAACACGTAGAACAGCTTTGAACACAACACCGGCACTCTCGAGAGTGACTGGCAGAAATTCAAAGTCGCCACCATTTCTATTGAGCTTCCGTTAGTTCATATCAAGACACCGTCACAGAAACAAGACTTGCATTGTCAGATTTGAAATCTCTTTTGAGAAGATGGCAATGTCAAACAAAACGCCATCATCCAGTCTGAGATGGAATCCGCTACTAATGTTGATCTCTCCTTCTACAGATAGGATGAGGTCAATAGCGAAGATAACACCAACTTCCAGATTGTCTCGAACGGCGAAGCCTGCAGGTGTAGTAGAAGTGTACAAGTTCAGAGTATAGGTGGCACCAGCCGAGAGGACTGTGTCGATCAACATGTATACTTCCAATCCATCAAATTGGAACTGAAGTCGGAACTCCGGGATTTCGGGTATGTCAATATTCAAGTTGTAGTCCAATGGTGGCAGGTCGAAATCGTCCATGTCAAATCCGTCATCCAGATTATCTGCCACCGTATCGATGTATTTCTCTATGTAATCGGCCGTTTCGTCTGCCAGGCTGTCGATCCCGCGTCTGACTTGGTTGGTAAAATTGCTAAAAGCGCGGCTGACATTGAATTCGCGGTCATATATGAACTCTGTGGTAGCGGTTCCTTTGATATAGCATGTCGCGCAAGTAATTTCAATGCTGGCTGAAACTGAAGAGTTTCCTTGCTTGGAACCCAGCTCCTGCTCACTGCAAACAGATCAACACAGTTAGGGCTTGATGCTAAGGGTTCAGTGGCTGGTAGTAATTAACGCACCCCGTGTACGCGAAGAGGATAGCATTGACCCAACTTGTGTCTAAAGAGGTGCTGTTTTTCTGCTTCGAGTCTTTTGGCTGTCGGACCGGGCGGGCGGGGGTTCTTCGAACGAGGCTCAGTGTGTTGTACCCAGGGTAATCAGGCGTGTTACCGGCACGAACAACAGAGGCGCTCCCGAAGACTAGGAATGGCCTAGTCGCTAGAAAAAGACCGAGTAGTAAAGCGTCAAACAACATCTTGTTGAAGCATCAATTGGCATATGAGCAATATGGCCAAGAGACAAGAAGGAAAGGGATCATGAAAGGTTACTGGTGGGGGCAGTGCCCTCTCTGTAATTTCAGTAGCCTGCTTACTCTTATCTCTTTTGGTTTCAAGTTCTGCATGTTGGTTCTCAAATATGCATGTTGGCTCTGGATTAGGAGAGAAGGCTAGGTTGTGACAGGGGATCTACACCCTGACCCACCCAGCTGAGAGACATTTCCTCCCATTTAAGGTATAGCTGATATTTCAATGTTACAGCAATGTCAGATTAATGCAAGTTGGTCTGGTGCTGTCGATAGTTGAGTCGGATTCTGTTTATAGGGGAGAAGGGGGTAGGGGCATAAAAATGGGCTTAGTCCAGGAAATGGGACCTAGGTCTGGAGTCCTCAGTCCTCGCTCAGCGGCAGCTCATCCTAAAGCGGCAGGAACTTACCTCTAGGAATAAAAATGGGATTTGGTGTACTTGAGTTTCGTCTCTAAGTTGGTATTGTTACTGATGGATCTCCAAGTTTTGGAGATACCTGGTGGTGTATCGCCAAAGATCCGCTGGCCGGGGAAGCACAGGCTCTTATACGAGTTTAATTTTATAGTGCTTTTGAACGGTTTGCTCACCATATTTGGAGTTCATGCCATGTTCAACATCAGCAACAGAACATTTAATGGGAAACTGTGAACAGCACGGCAAGACTGGTGAACAAAACTTGAATGAACAACAAATATATGTGAACATGGACCTAGGCTTTGAGCATGAAAGAAATGATAAACTAAAGATATAATTAAAAGGTTTCTAGTGAAGTGTAGTACTAACGGTTGAGTATTTTCATGTGATGCATAAAAAGCCTCCCAGTAAGACATCCTAATTTCCAGGCAGATACGCTAGTACACATCAAGCTTCCAAGGTTATGATAACAAAGTGATTGAGCTTTATAAACTCATGTACAAAATCACAGTCTCAAGGCGATGTAAGCATGCTGCAGCTAAAAGCTGTCCTTGCTCCACTTCCCCTTCTCTCTGATCCTCTTTCCCCAAACAAAGAACAGATAAGGAACAGGGATCAACGCCGCAGCGATGCAACCAAAGACAGTTGTTCCCCAGTCCACTCCAAGTTTGTGGTACATAGGGATGATGAACAAAGGAAATGCGCCGGAGAACATGGATCGCATAAAGGTATTGGCTGCAACTGCACTTGCGCTATAACGAGTGAACGTGTCGATGAGATAGCCTAGTGCAGCTTGGAAGATGGTTGTGAAGCCAAGGCCAGTCAACGCAACGCCGATGATTGATGGCCAATAGTTGACGCTCGGAGATGAGGTCCCTAGTATTATTAGCCCTAAAGTCTCGTCGGTAGTCGCAGGCAATGCCACTTACATGCAAAGAGGAACTGTCCGGCTGTAAAGACGATACCTCCGAGCATCATCGGGGGCAATCTCGCTTCTGGGACAGCCCTGTATCCATTCTCCATAAGCTTCCTGCGATAGTATTTGTTGTTGTAAATATTGACCGCTGCTGCGCAGAGAATGCCGATTAACAGTGCGATAAATGGCAATGAACCGACCACTGGTCCCCACTGGCGCACTTCCTTATACTCGATCGAGAAGCTTTCAAGGTTGGCGTATAGAATGCCTGCATTTGATCAGGTACGGTCAGCCACTATGAAGAGGAAGCTTACCATAAACAAACGAGGCGTACAGTGACATGAGAAGACAGATGGGGGTTGCCATCATTTGGAAAGGACGAATGAAATACTTCTGGTATAGCTCTTTGAAGGACACGTCCCATTCCTCATGCTGTTACACTGTTAGCTCGTAAGTATATAGTGCATTGTCTTACCTACCTTAGCATGCAATGCCCAGTCCTGCGTCTGAAGTCTCAACTTATGAGCTTTCCTAGCCAACAAAATGGGGGCATAGCTCTCATCAATCACCAAAAGATCGACAGCAAGCTGAGCCATCATCACAATACCAGTCAGGTACTCAGTCCACCTCCACCCTAGACGGCTCGAGCACAGCGTTCCGCCGATTATAGGACCCAATGTCGGACCTCCAACAATAGTAACTCCATAAGCGACAATCGCGTTACCAAGTTGGTGAGGGGCCCATATATCTGCCATAACACCTCCGGTAATCGTAACAGGCGCGCTGCCAAAGAGGCCTGAGAAGAAACGGGTGATGAGGACGGTTTGGATATCTTTTGCTGTCGCTGTACCAAATGCGAAAATGGCGGCGATGAAGTATGGCTGTCTGGGTCAGTCATTGCATCTGAACAATGGAGTGCAAACTCACGATAAGGATGAGCCATTTCCGACCGTAAAGCTCACTCAACGGCCCCCAAACCAAAGGTCCAAGACCGAATCCAAAAACAAGCAAACTCGTCGCTGCAGCGGATGTCTCAGTGTTGACATTGAACTCGGTAGAAACAGGTTCAATCGCAGCAGCGAAAATGGCAGAGGCCAAAGTGATCCAGCAAGTTGTGAGACCATAAGAGATCGTGGTGATGAACTTCTTGCGGAAGGGCCAGTTCATAGGGTTGTAAGGGTCATCTGAACCGTCGAAGGTTACGAGATGATCTGGGTATTGATCATCAATCGTAGGTTTCTGGTCTTCTCGGTCCAAGGCCATTTCGGGTGTTATGGTAACTTGGTCACTCATGTTCATAATTGATGTTGCGCGTCGTGGAAAAGAAAGAATTCAGAAAGGACTGTTCTCCTCCAGCCTTTTATTCAAGGTCTTTTTTTCTTGGTCAGGTAATGAATTGGCAATCTGTTGGCTTATGCGGCGGCCGGCGCCGAGTCGACACCTGAGTTCCAGCCACTGACCATGAGCCAAGCAACGGACACTCCGTCAATCGCATTGATCGATATTTCCATGCCGAGCCCGATCACATCGGGACCTCTCCTGAAGCCCGAAAGCTGCAAAAGGTACCTTTGCTCGCTGATTGGACCAACTTTGACATGTGAGTGTTAGTCGGAGACGCATAAGCTTACCCGTCTCCGCCCTGGTCCGTGCTATCTCCGTTAGTGTGCCACTAAGATAAGATCAACAACGGGGGCCGCTGACACAGGCCCTGACATGTTGGTTCATCACCCCAGCCTTTACATTCTAATTCTCTCAACAATCCAAGGCCCATTCATGGCCTCTTCAATCTCAGACAAGTCCCCTCCGAGGGTTCCGATAACTTCATCCACTGCTGCAACTGCAAAAATGAGTTCTACCTTAGACTCTCCCGTTCTAACTCCATCTACTCCGTCTGATCCACTCCCTCTACGCAGCTGCGCGTTTTGCCGCCAGCGGAAAGTGAAATGTGATCGCCAGAAGCCCTGTTCTAACTGCCTCCGCGCCAATAACGAATGTTCATACCCCGCTGGTCGTGGTAGAGCTGCCAAAAGACTAACTCAAACGCTGGATACCCGTCTTGTCGATCGGCTCCAAAAATTGGAAAACATCATCAAGCAACTTACTAGTCAGGTCGATGCCACAGCCAATACTCTTCCATCTGGCAGTGGTACCGATAGAGAAGAAATTGGATCGTCTCCAGGTGGCGTAAGAAATTATCCTTCGGGACTGGATAACGCTGCTCCAGATGCTTCCATCGACCAGCAACTTGGTCGTCTGATGATAGATGATAGCAAGAGCTATTACGTCAGTAACATTTTATGGGCCAACTTAGGAAACGAGGTTAGTACTAGTGCCATTGTTCATCTACTACTGTGGCTAACTTGCTTGTTATATAGATCGAAGAATTGTGCGACATGCTACACGACCCCCTGTCTGAAGACGACATCAACAACCCTATTGATGCATCTGGGCTCATGCCGGAAGCGGCCTCGCCTCTCGGAACAAGCGCTTCAGTTCTGGGATTTCGGTCCCTCTGCAATTCTCTTCTTCCCTATCATCCACCTATGCACCTATCAGTCACTCTCTTGAATGACTTCATCGAGAATGTCCTTCCACTGGTGCATATTTTCCATATGCCCACCACAGAACAGTGGTTTTGGGACTCCATTGTCTCACTCGACACACTCGATAGAAACGCAGAAGCCTTACTGTTTGCCATCTACTACTCGTCAGTCATCAGCATGGATGACGACCAGTGCTTAAGCGTCCTCGGGGAGTCACGTTCTACCGCGCTTAATAAGTTCCGCTTTGTAGTCGAGCAAGCTATGGCCCGCGCAAACTTGCTGAACACGCAGAGCCTCATTCTTCTTCAGGCCGCTGTCCTGTTCCTCTCAGGCCTACGAAACGAGGATGATTCTAGAACAACATGGTCTTTGACGTCGCTGGTTTTTCACATCGCCCAAGCCATGGGTCTACATCGTGACGGAACAACCTTTGGTCTTAAGCCATTTGATATAGAACTAAGGCGACGTCTCTGGTGGCATATATGTCTACTAGACATGCGCTCCTCTGAGTTTCATGGATACGAACCTATAGTACGAGGTGACATGTTTGACACAAAGCTTCCCCTCAATATCAACGATAGCGATATCACCCCCCATATGACAGAAAGCCCTATGGAGCGTGAAGGACATACTCAGATGACGTTCTGTCTGATTCGTTGCGAGGTGATGAGAGCTGGTTGGAAGGTTGGATATGCATCACCAACTCCAAACTCGACAGCCACTGCAGCACGAGATGATGGTCAGCCAATTGTTCAAGAACTCAAGAGCCGATTGGAGGAACGATACCTACGTTACTGTGACGAATCGGTTCCATTTATGCTGTTTACATCGACAGTCGCACGGCTCATGATCGCCCGCACGTGGCTCGTTGTTCACTTTCCAAGCAAGAAAAAGAAAGCCTACGCCTCAACGATTATTCGAGACCACCTATTTTCCACCTCGATTGAAGTTCTTGAACTTTCCAGTTCTATCTTGACAAACAGCAGTATCTCAAAGTGGACGTGGCACTCTAAAACGCATATCCAGTGGCACGCAGTGATATTCGTTCTCTCTGAGATTTGCTCTCGTCCAGCTTCGACGGAATGCGATCGAGCATGGGAATTTATCAACACGGTTCATAACCGATGGAACATGAACGAAAGCGGTAAGAGGGGCACTCTTTGGAGGCCGATTCAGAGACTCATGGTCAAGGCTCGTTATGTACGGGAGATGCAACAGCTGGATCCGGGTTTCTATCTTGCTGGAAGAATGGCTACACCAGACACGACACCCGTGCAGGCTGGAAGTGCCGAATTGCGGCAGGAAACCCCAGATGTATACGGTATGCCTGACATGGCGAGTCCGAGTGGGTATATGGATTGGATGCTTGGAGGCCTCGCCATAGACCTATACGGTGGAATGGTGAACGGACCTAGCTGGGGCTAGGATAAGTATGTGTATTAGATTTCAGTCTTAGGGCCAGAGCTGCCCGACGTTGCATTCGTCTGACTGATTATTGTGCCAAAGCCTGGATTATTATGACTTAGCACTTATGGACCTTTGATATGGGCTTCTTGCCCTTGTTCCACGGTAAAGCTAGTACCTTCGGTGGACCATTGTGAACAGTAGGTACAGTGTGACAAACAAGGGCTCATGTAATAGATTCCACGTGGCGACAGCAAAGTTATACATGAGGACGAACAACAGGTCGTACAAAATAAATTTATGTGCATTGGAAATAAACAAAATCGATTAAAGCATGAATGAATCACAAAAACTGTATCACGATGTCTCTAGAACCTTTGCCCCCGACAGGCCGCGACGAAAGACTGCCCATGGTCAATGCACCAGTTGACCATTGCTCTGATCACCTTGCATCAATAACCCGTCCATACAACATCGCAAGTGAACTCCAAAGTTATGCCGCTAAAATCAGAGAAGTCTACTTGCACAGCAGAAGCATCATTATTGATACCGGGATAACCGATAATAGAAATGTTCCAGGAGGTCATTGGTGTGTGCTTCGTGTAATCGCGCTCCTGGCCCCAGAGGCCGTCAGTGATGATGTTCTTCGATGTTGGATTGTATTCGAAAAGCAGGGTCCTCGCATCGCCTACAAAAGAGCGGACAGGCACCAGGAGGTTACTAGACTTTTCCTGCAAGC
Organism: Fusarium odoratissimum NRRL 54006; assembly: GCF_000260195.1. Lineage (NCBI taxonomy): Eukaryota > Fungi > Ascomycota > Sordariomycetes > Hypocreales > Nectriaceae > Fusarium > Fusarium odoratissimum. Next base: position 108,281 of record NW_022158730.1, read on the forward strand.
AATCTCTATCAAAGAAACGACCACTAGTCTTGAGCTGTATCTTCAGCGCTTGACCAGTAGGGAGTGAGACCCCATCCAAGTAACACCTTAACGTAAATGTTAGCTTGAAAACGCGCTTGAGGACAACCGATGCTTGACACCAGTGGATGCTTACCTAGCTGAAGACATGCGAATACGACTGAAACCCCTCCATTGAGCATCTTGTGGGTCAATCATGTACTCAACCGAGCCGTTCTGAGTGAAGGCCGCCGCTAGGTCCTCTTTCGTAGCATAGCCGCACAAGCCTGCGAAGCGGAATGTTCGTGACTGAACGAGAACACGCGAGCCGTAGGCAACCACAGCTCCCTGGATGACAGCAGCATCTTCGAGGTAATCGACGACTGGTTTGACGGGTGATAACCGAAGAAGTGATCCTGCGAAAACGGTTAGTCTTGCGAGACAAGGACAGACTCAAAACGTAGGCCCAAACTGACCTTTGGAAAGCGAATGATAGTTGTATGCTGTGCTGTAAGTTTGGAAATCCTGGTACACAAATGTACGCAAGGCGAGAATTCGATCGAACATAGCTCTCTTGAGAAGATCGAGGATCTTCTCATCGGTCACGGACTTGTAGTTCATTGCTGCCAATCGTTGCTGGTTCTTGTCTTCCATGTTGGTTTGGAAAGACAAAATGGCAAGATCATCGCCCTTTTGAACAAGATTGGCCTGTGTCTTGATGTAACACTCACCAGAAATAACCAATGTCTTGAGTGACATGAAGTATTCCCTCTTCCCTTCAATTTCATACTCACGAAGGAAATCCTGCATATCGAGAACGGTGATGTTAAACCGTTCCCACTCCGCAATACCTACATCTGAGACCTCAGCAGAGTCCTTGCCTGGTCGCAGAGTCTTTGCCGAATCAACGTTGCTGCCATCCTGCTTTAGTTTGTTGATCATTTCAATCATCTTCTTGGAGGTTTCGACAATTTCCCCAAGCTTCTCAATAACTGGCTTGATCTTGTCGAAGATAGCCTTAAGCTTCTCATAGACCGCCTTCAGCTTTTGAATCAGTGTTGCTGCCTTTTCAACGCTGGATACGACACCTGCGCCAGCAGCAACGATAGATGGGGCAGCCGCACCAGCGGTGGCAATTGTAGCGCCAACAGCGAGAACAACAGAAAAGACGCCCTTGAGGATTGACTTGGTGGCTTCTTTTTGCTGATCCTTCTTATACTTCTCTACACCGGCTTCAAAAGCCTTGATCTTTGATGCAAGATCGTTGTTGTTCTTTTCGAAATTGGCTTTAGCAACATCATTGGAATGAAGTGCCATTTCGTACTCTCTTTGTCGAATACCGATGATAAACTTGTAAGTCTCCAAAGCATCATTGCTTTTGGCTAGGAGATCCAGTCCAGCAGAAACCTGCTGCTTTTTAGTGCCGCTATCACTTAGGTAGTCGCGGTAGGCATTCTCAAAAGCTAAAGCAGCTGTAAGACGTGCTTTGAGCACCTGCTTGGAGGCATAAACGTTGACAGACGATGCCTGGCCGATATCACGACCCAATGCTGGCGATGTCATTAGCAATGGACTGGAAAGAAACAGTGACTGTGAGTTACCTAAGTTGTTACGAAGTCCCACTGCCTGGTAGTGCAGTTGATAGCTGACAGCAGACCCTGAAGCAATAATGACGTAGTTGAGCAAGTCAATGGCAAACTGGCGATCGGTCTCTGCATGTACTTGGGCGACGAGAATTTGCATCTGCAGCAGTCGTGGCAGTTCACTGTACTGTATTAGCGTCTCTACATCGAAGAATAGATATCATACTGACTCAGTCGCGTAACCTTGATCTTGCAGCGTGCCGTCGTCGTTGATAAGCTCGAGGTAGTTGACGTAGGCCAGCGCAGTTTTTGGTGGGTCTCTTTGAGTTACACTCATCTCACCAGTTGGGGAACATACGTAAGAGACTCCAAACTTGAGAGGGTCAATCTTGACCTTCATTCGGGTCGCTCCAGGCTGTGATTTGACAGAAATGTCCAGCTCAAAGCTGCTTGGGGCATCAGGAACCCACAAAACCAGAACACATGTAGAGGTCATGTCTACTCGGAGACTTGGTTTGTCACCAGCCACAGGAGCAATGAGCTTGCGAGCATAGATCTGGATCGTGAATGTACCGTCGGTCACATATCCAGGGCTATTGATACTGTCTCCATTGATTTTATCCCCTTCCTGGATGATCAGAGTGTCACAGAAGATATGGACAAATTTGAGTGAGATTTTCTTCTGGGAGCCCAGGTCGCGAGCCGTTTTGAGTGCTTCGGCCAGCACCAGCTTAGGGGCCCGCAGCCAAACCTGCAGGTCATGTAAGGCTGGGTTCCGATGAGTGGGGTCAAAGAGATTACCGTTCCCTTCTCATCGCTGCTGCCATGAACTCGCTGCGAAGAAAGAAGTGATTTCCCAAGCGCTTTCTCACCTAAGGTGAGAGGCTTGAGAGAGGTTTCAACAGCCAATTCAATATCCATGATACTGCAATGGGCCCAAAAGGGTAAGGAAGATAGTTTGGAATAAGCGTTGGCGGATCAGGTCTTGATTGAAAGAATTGCGAATGTTCTATTAGACTGCAGCATCGAAGATATTTATCTCAACGTCTTGAGCATCCGCAGTGTCCAACTTCGATTCACTGACATCTCAATCTCATAAGCCCAAAATCAAAACATCTGACCCTTCTGCTCTCGGACCGCCTTTGCCAAGAAGTTCTTAGACATCTATCGTTCCATTGATGCAGACTGCAGGTCTTGAGGCTAGCTGAACTATCGAGGCTGGCTGAAATCCAACCCAGAATTGGTTCACCGCCCTAGCGGTGGCACTAACTAACTGGTATTTCCATAGTTCATTTCCCCGCACCTAGCAATTGGTCGTGGCATGGAGGCTACAGGACGGAACAAGCGCCCTCATGCCGGTCAAGCGGGTCAACTGGCGCCACATAATAAAGTGTGACGGCGGCATTAGTGGTTAGGGAACCGATCGTTTCTACTGGATGCCTAAGTTCTATGTAGGAGCATTAAATCAAATCGCGGCCGAGTAAGTTGAAGATACACATGGCATGTCAAAGGTCCGTTTTATGAGTTCCCGACTGTATCGCTTCAAGGCGAGAGGCCGAATCTTGAAACAGTGTGAGCGTGTAGTCATCTTCTTTAGGAAACAATCGCAAGTATCATAGCTTCTCTCGATCTCGTCGTATTGCCTCCATGCATCCATAAGGGTAATCGTATCCATAGTCTTAGATGACAAGCTGAAAAGGTTATCTTGGAATATTGTGTGGGTAGTTGGTATGCTATCTGAAGTCTGCTTTTGAGAGTATTACCTTTAGTTGACAGACCTGACGACTGATGCTTGTATCGCGCGACTTACCTCGTATCCATGGTCTGGACTCCTCATGTCTTAAGGTTTTTGCTTGAGCCTGCATGTTCGTATTCCTTTCAGGCAATGCTTGCGTAGTGGCGTTGCTGGTAGACAGCTGAAGGGAAACTGCGACCGACGAGTATTAGTCTTGACCAAACACTGCGGGCGGCTAAAGACTCAAGAAATTGGTCTCATGGAAATATCGACAGCAACAGAAATGCAAGCTAACAGTTCATCACATTCTTGATCGTTTTTCAGCTGCGATGCAACCGCCACGAGTGATCTTGTATGCCACGTCTTGAAACATTGCAGACTCAGGGGAACTGAGCGAAAGCCTCAGGCATGATCTTGAGGCCGTCCTCGGACTGTCCATCATCAGGCCAACTTTATGAAGAGGCTTTGGGTATAAAAGGATCAAGAACACAGGCTTCTCAACAACAATCCAAATCACACATCAACATTTTTCTACCATTGCTCTTTACTCAATCACTACAATATGGCTACTGCTCAAGTCGTCACTCCCAAGCAAGTCGGTCCCTGGGCCAAGGCAGCAGACGTTGCAAGCAATGTCATGAAGCCTGCGCCGGCAGGATTTGTTGCTGGAGATCCCAAGGCTATTGCCAGTCAGTTCATCCTCAATGACCAAGCTTTTGTCGATTTGCAGCTTTATATCAGAGCTGCTCTGATGCTTCCTGGGTCAAATGTTCAATTTGACATGGAATTTCCTGAGACCTTGTTCAGGGACTGGCTTGCAAAAGACAAGAAAGGTGATCTGTACAATGTCTGTCAATTTCAGCCTCTCTGTCGCGGCACATCTAACCTTTGTTAGCAAACCAAAAGCACGCTCGTAGATATCTTCGCTCGCTGCTACAACTTCCAGAACAACACGGTCGATAGAATGTTGGCATTCAGTACGTCACTCTTGCTCTCTTATTTCATCAACTCGAGATTATTAACTACAATTCCAGCGGACAAGTTACTCAAATTCTCGCTAACAGAGGACGAGCGTGTCGCTGCAATTGCCAAGCATCGACCAGTGGTCGAGGACGAAAACCTCGTGCTTTCGGACCCCAAGGTCAAAGCCGCAATCGGCGCAATTTGGAGTGCTTGTCAAGGGCTAATCGCTGATGCATCAGCAGCTGAAGCTGAAGCAAGTAAGCTAGTGGAAGTTCTTAGGCAGGTCAGTATATTCCGTTTGGATCACGTTGCCTCATGCTAAAGCATCAAAGTTTCATACCGACACCGTAGTCGATGCAACCAGGGTTGAAGATATACAGCGCAGAACCAATGCTGTTTTTCCGTCGCCCGACGACATCAGTCGGTCTGCAAGCACAGAGTATCAGAAACTCCATCTCCAGCTGAAGAAGATGTATGACGATCAGCTTGAAGCTAGCCGAAGAATCGGTTGGCCGAATTGTAAGTGATAGCTCTTCGGATCATGCAGTTCTAGGACCTAATAAGTGGCAGCTGGCGCCCTAATTTACATCAACAGTATTGGTTCTGTTATGTACTGCAACGATAAGCAGACATGGGACAAATTCGCTGAAATCGATCGATCTCTGCAACAAACATGGGGTCAGGCAGAGAAAGCGCATCAAAATGCGATTCGGCTTTCAGGTAATACGTTAACAAGCTCTTCTCATATACAGATTCTGACCAGCCAACAGCCAAGACCGACTCTTTGAAGACAATGATCAAGAGAATCGGCGATACTATTAATAAAGCGATTAATGCGCTCGACAAGATCTGTAGTGCGTACAGAAATGAAACATTTATGGGCAGGCTGACACCGCGATAGAGGACTTTGTAAGCTTCAAAGGCGAGCTCGAATACATACAGACGAAGATCAAGGGTATGAAGGGGGCCATGGAGATAGAGGTTGAGTGGCTTCGTGGACTGGCATTTGCCGAGCTTGATGCAGCCCGAATCTCCTGGAACCAGGTATTCACCACCGCACATCCGTATGCCAGGTGACTAATAATACATAGGTCAGGATTGCGGCTAGCTACTACAGAGAGCACGGTGTTCTCCTCAAGAACACTGACAAGGAGAATCTGGAAGCACTGCAACGCCCTCCACCAGCTGGAGAAGAGGTAGAGCTTCTTGGCGCGACATTTGGTGGTATCAACGTGACCAAACTCGCCATATCTTTGTATTCTCGTGGCACCTCCATCGAGGTTCCGGGCGTCGTTCGTGATTTCTCTGACCCATGGATGAATGTCGAGAAGACGTACACCATGCTCTATCGCGTTGGTAGCGAACACCGCGTTTTTGCCAGCAAAGAGTACGCTGCTCAGGAGAGCTTCATATACACGTTTCGCAAGGATTTCGGCAAATCCACAGCCGGGTCCTCTCACCACAGTCGTGTCACGCCTCGACAAGCTCCCAATGACTGTCCCATTGAGATCTTAGCGGTTATCTGGGGTCCCGAGAAGCGAGACCAGCAGAGCGTCATCGACTATGTCTACCGCTGCGTCAATAACGCGCCCGGTATCGTGTGGAGCAATGAGAAGCTTGGAGGTGACAGCTGGCCTCGCACACAGAAGACTGGTGTTATCTATTACCGCAGGAAGGGCACAGACAAGGTTCAGCTTCTTGTGGGACGCGAGAGGGAGGTAACCCAGTTCAACGCTTGATTCACAGAGGCTTCTCATTTTGTTGGCAACCCTGTGTTGTGAGCTAGGAGAGAGCTACAAGCTGATGCTTATTACGTTCTTTATATAGTCTGAATCAGATTGATCTTAACACTACACTACTATCAGATGACGCAGAAGTACCTAGAATCTCAACATGTGCACTACGCATGTTTCTGTTCGTATTCGTCTTTGGTAAACTCCTTCTTCTTTCTCCTGCAGGACTAAATGCTTAATTACTCAATTACTCGTCCATTTACCACTTACTTCACTTGAAGTATTTCAATATTTCGAACCGCGCAACCTGTCGTTGGCGGCATAGAGTAGCATATGATTGCAATGGCCTTTCAGAATGAGTGTATAGATTGGTAGCTCCGAGACCTTGCGACAGCATTGTGTGGCGGAATGATGGATAGGCCAAGCTGGGGCTAAGATAGGAACGTGTCTTAGATTTCACACTCAACTCCTCACCAACAACTCTACAGACTTAAACAACCATCTATCTCCATTGTTTATACACCAGCACTGACATCGACCAAGATCTTAACATGGTTATCCTTATCATTGATAAGCGCCTGGAACCCCTCCTCAACAACCTTATCCATCTTAATAACCTTTGTAATCATCCCTTGAGGCGTAATCTTGCCATTTGACAGTGCCTCAATGACCTCTTCAAAGTCACCGAGAGCATACGTGGCGCTAATCAAAGTTAGAATTGCTTCAATGAAGACAAAGAGAGAACTTACCATCCAACGTATGATCGTTCACGGAACACGATCTGATTCATGTTCAATTGAGCCCTCTTCTCCCAGACCGCAATATTAACAAGAACAGCTCTAGCCTTTAGGCAATCGAAAGCTGCATCAATCGCATGCTGTGATCCAGCTGCGTCAAAACCGACGTCGGCACCCAAACCGCCCGTCAATTTCTTGACTTCAGCCACGATGTCGTCTTTGGTGGGGTCGAACACATGATGAGCGCCAAACTTCTTTGCAAACTCTCGGCGCTTCGAGCTGACCTCACTCAAAATGATGTTTTTGCACCCTCTGCCAATCAATGCCTGCACGACAGCCAGTCCAATCGGTCCGCCGCCAACAACAAACGCAGAATCACCTTCTTGATATGGCGATATCTTGATTGCGTGCCATCCGACAGCAAGAGGTTCAACGAGCGCTCCAACCTCGAGTGAAACATTATCAGGCAACTTCTTAACAGCATCCTGCGGAACGACAGTAGTTTCACAAAGACCGCCTCCCCAACCACTCAGCCCGATAAACCCATTCTTATCACAACAATTGACAAGACCGCGCTTGCACGAACGGCATTCATTATCGTAAATAATCGGCTGAACGCAAACGCGATCTCCCTTTTGAAGGCGACTAACTTCACTCCCGACTTCTTCAACAATGCCACTGAACTCATGACCGAGAGTGAGGGGCGATGTTTCCCCGGTGATGCCGTGCGGGGTGCCGGGCTTGGGAATGAGATTGTTGCCACCGAGATACTCGTGGACGTCTGTACCGCAGATTCCGCAGAATTTAGGGGAGATGCGGACGGAGTTTGAGTCGAGGGAGGGGAGGGGTATGTCTTCTAGCCGGACATCTTGTTGTCCGTGGAAACGCACTGCTTTCATTGACATGGCGGAAGTTTATGGTCGAGTACCCAACAATATCACGAGTGGTGATGGGAAGAAGAGAGGGGTTGTATAATGAGGAGACATGTTACTTTTATAACATCCTCAGCTGATATAAACGTGACGCAAAAGACGGCCTTCCCCTCATCACTGCTACTGTACGTGTTTCCAGAGATAGTAATGCGAAGTCACAAAGTCACTTACAAGCCTAACGTGATGGGATGATCGGATTACCCGATGGGGATTAGGTTAGTGTTAAGATTTGGACAAGGTTATGTTTCCACGAATGAGGAGTCGCGTGGGAATGTGGGGGAGACTCGGCGAGAACCGATGAACATGAAATCGTGATCAGCCACGACTTGAAGTGGTCTGTTCAATCAAGTCTCGCCATAAATCATCAAATCGATTGAAGTGGCAAATACAGGAGATGAAATGGCCGAGCTTGGCGTTGGAGATATTAGTTATACCTTACTCTATTGATGTCTATTGCCATATGGTCACGTTTGTCCTGCCATTCGTGTCAAAACAGCACGGACGTATGTATGCTTTGCATTGTGATTGCAAACAACGCTTCATAACTTTCCAGAATCACGTAGTTATGATTATGTATATTGACAATTTAAGATACGTTTCTTTTTCATGGTGACATGAGCTCCGTTGTTCAATCGTGGGATGCAGGGTATTCAGCCTCTACAAACCGCAATACCAGCAGATAAACTATTAGTCTTTATCCTTCTCCTTCTTGGTGTTATTTTTTCTTTGTATCACTCTCCTTCTCCGCAGCCTTGCTTTTGGTGGCAATATCAATTAAAAAATATCTAATATTATATATAAGTTCAGGGAAGCTTTAGGTAGTTTTTGTAAATCTTTAGACCCTATAAGCTCTAAGGTATCTTAATAGATCAAATTTTGCCTGGTTTCTTCCCCTAACACACCTACCCTAAATATCAACCAATCACGTGGTTCGCCCATTGCCGCTAAAATGAGGAGTCAGCGCATCATCAGCTGGATTTTACAAAAACCGCCATCATGCAAAAGAAAATATCGTGAGTTTCACAATTTCCACAAAAATACCGATGCTTATCATTGTCAGGTGCAAGCGTTGCCAATATCGTAAAGTTCGTACAACAATCTCTCCATCTCAAATGTATGCTGAACCAATATCACAGCTCAAGTGCTCCAGAACAGAGCCATGCGAAAGTTGTTCCGAAGCAAGTAAACCATGTGAGTATCGCGAGCAAGATAAGAAGAAAAGGCCAGTGTCTTCAAAGTATGTGTCTGAGCTTGAAGAACGCATCGCGTATCTTGAGGGGTTGATCATAAAGATACGCGACACGGTCCCGGAAGCGCGGAGCATTGTATCAGAGACATCGGGATTTGGCGAAATTACTCTTCCTCCAAAGATTCAAAGTCAGCCTTCGCCTGCGGTCATTAGTCCGCAACCTGATAATCTGGAACCTGATCCGGAAGGATCACTTATCTACCATGGTCCGACGAGTATCATCCACGGGAAGCTTCCTCAGGCAAACAGGGTGGCTGCGCATCCGGACAACTCAACACTTGATGCAAACACTGATTCGAACTTTGGACAAGTCGCGCAGCATTTCGGCATCTCCCTGGATAATGACCTTGTTACGAGCGCACTGATGCACTTCTTCAAGTGGCAATATCCGCAGTTCATGTTTATTTACCGCGAGGCATTTCTACGGGACCACTTTGGTGACCGACAGAGTTGCAAATACTGGTCCTCTGGGCTGGTTCTATCCATATGTGCCCTGGGCCTGTTAATGTCGCCCAATGCTGTGCAGCGACGAGCAAGTGAGCAATTTTTCAGCGCTGCTGAAACGACGCTTATAGTGTATGGCTTCGCTCGACCGTCAATCGCTACCGTTCAGGCTTTTCTATGTCTTGCGTTTTACGAAATAGGGCGAGGAAATATGTCCAAAGGCTGGGGTTTCTCAGGTAAGGGCAACTGGTTGAGAACAAGTTCAATGCTGAGTAACAGTAGGTATCGCCTTTCGAATGGCGCAAGATCTTGGCTTCCAGAGAGATCCGAAGAAATGGGTCTCATGCGATACATCATTGGCGACCCCAGAAGACATAGAGATTCGAAGACGAATTGTCTGGGGTTGTTATACCTCTGACAAGCTCATTAGTCTGACTCTCGGCCGACCAGTCTATTTCTCACACCATGATATAGAAGTTGAGAACTTGGAACGACTGCCGTGAGAGCCAATTACGTCCTAGATATTATAATGTTACGCCGCTGACGTTGAACAGAGATTTCCCGGAGTTGGAGTTCTGGCTTCCCATAGGGTTTGACAGCCAACAAGGCGATTTTGGTGAAACCAAACCAATGGTTCCATGCTTCCAAAAGCAGATCGAGTTGTCCAAGGTCATCGAGCAGATACTAGCGACTTTGTCCTCGCAAAGCGCAGCTCAAGATGGCCTCGCTTGCCGAGGGCACCTCGATAAACTGAATTTGGAACTTAGCCGGTGGGAAACGTCTCTGCCACAGTGTGCTCAATGGAATAAGTGGGAAACTCCGAGTACTCTCCTGATTCCGAGCGTGGCTTCTTTGCAGTTCGTCCTCCGCACTGTGGAAATCCGCCGGGCTGACAAATATCTAGTTTACTTTTTCACAGCATTCGGATCGTCACCAACATCGATGCCGCAGTCCACCATGAGTCGACGAAGAGTAAAGACTATTGCAATTCATCGGCTCAGAATATTATTGCATTGGTTCGAAAATACCGATCCCAGTACGGGATGAGATTCGCACCGTTTGTCCTCATATATAGCTTGGCACAAGCGTCGCGTTGCATGTCTATGTTCGGGACGGTGGAAGAGGTGAATTATATCGCCCGAATACTCGACGAGTGCTCGCGTACATGGTCGATAGTCCATCAATTGAGAGACGGAGAAGCGCCAACAGTATCATGGTAGCGAGTATTAGGACATGGAAATACAGACACCAATTGCAGTTGGAATCATGTTGTGATAGCAATGGCGGTTGACTATATAGCTCGTCACAGGATTTACAGAGTACCATGGCATGTCTGACGTTTATTAAACTCACGAACATGCAACCCAGCTAAGTTCTCCTTATATCTAAGGTACAGAGATTCCCGTTTCAATACCACTTCTCAGAACCGAAGCAAGTTTCTTGATGTCCTCTGTGCCATTGTAGAAGCCGAATGATACCCTGATGCCAAGTCGATACGGCGTCACGATGATTCCATTATCTCGTAGATGAGGCATCCATCTTTCGTCATGTAGATCCAGGATGTAGAGATGCGGCGCATGCTCTTTGCGGCCATCAGGACCGACTATATTGATGCCCAAACTCTCGCACTCTTTCTTCAACACATCACCTAAGCTATAAAGGTGACTTTGTACCCTCTCAGGGCCAAGAACATCGAGATAGAAGCTGAGGTACGCCTTAGCGACAGCACCCGAGACAAGACTCAGGTTCAGATGATCATATCTTTGAGCAGAGGGATGGTAAACAATAGAGTCATCAGGAACAAGAAGATCAGCTCGAACATTGCTCACAGCTCCATACCCCACAACAGGTGGAGTCGGATCAACAGTCTTGATGACGTCCGGGTCGACATATAGAGCTGCAAGACCTGTTGGACAGTGAAGGCCCTTGTGCAACGAGAATGCTGCCGCCGAAACACCAAGTGCCTGCACGTCTACGGTCGCAAACCCGACCTGTTGTGTGATATCCGCAATGACATGAATGCCTCTCGGACGGAAGGTGGAGCAAATATCTGCGACATCGTTCCACTGGCCACTGTGAAACATGACGGAACTAAGCCCAATCGCAATCGTTCGGTCATCCACATGAGGCGCAAAAGTTTCAGCTTTCGCCGGTCTGACCTTTCCATTCTTCTTATCAGCCTCGATCGTAGGAACTTGTCGAACTTCCAAGCCCAATGGCCGGAGGGACATCCACTGATACGCGTGGTTTGGATGTTCTGTATCAAGCAGAACCACATTATCGCCCGGCTTGAAGTGTAAGCCACGAATTATCGAGCCAAGGGCTTCTGTCGTGTCGCGTGTAAAGGCAATGTTTGACGAGCCGGTGTTGATATAGCGTGCGAGCAGCCGACGGGCATCTTGCATGGTTGCTTGCCAGGCCGGTTTGGGCAAAGGGTTGTACAACGCCTCGGAGGCATACTTGGTGATGGCTTCGTGAACGATCATATTGGAAGGGGGAGCAAATGAGGCATTGAGATAGGTAACAGCCCCTTCGTGAACCAGAGGAACAAGACGACGGAATGTCGAGATGTCACTGTTGGTAGTGGGTCTTTCATGGGCTTTGCCGTTGCCATTGGTGATAATGGTACCATTGAAAGGCTCGGAAACATTGGCTGAAGGCATTTTGATAATTTGAGTAGTAAGAGATTAGCTGGTGATTCTTCATCTGCAAGCTGGGAATGCCTGTCCTCAAGCCCGGCTATTTGTAGCTACTATGATGGATGCCGATCGGACACCCATCTGCCATTGCAGCCTCCATGAACTCGATGGAGCTTCAACTCCATGCTCGAATGAGTTATCCATCATATGATCAAGACAGGGATAGCGCGTATGGAGTGCCAACTCCGTCGCCAAAAAGCTCCAAGAACCGGCTTTAGGGCACGGAGTTGGACCTCCATGTGGATCCGTCACTTCGACTAAGGGGTCGGCTAGCGGCGAACCCATCATCATAGCGATGCTTCCCCCGCAAATTTCCCCGCAAGATAACGTTCTCTAGATTACCTCTTTACGGTTGGCGACAATTGGGGTTCTGTGCTATCTCTTGTGGTACGAACTAGCAGGAGTCAGTTACCGGTAGTCAGATATGGAGGATAGGACCATAAAGTCGGCGGTTCCCCGTACTTGGCCCCGACTATAAAGTTGGCCATTGACCGAAGATATTTACTGTCGCACAACATCGATTTGGCCGTTTTTCAGTCCCCTCTTAATTACAGTCTTGAAAATGTCATCAGAGAAACGGCAGAAGGAAGAAAGTGACTGTGGCCCAAACTTGGAACCAGCCATGACAAGCGACGAAGGCACCATGACAGCAGAAGATGGCCAGCTTCGCCGCGAGTTCAAAGCGCGTCATGTTTCCATGATAGCTGTAGCTGGTGCCATTGGTACCGGGCTTATCATTGGCACGGGAACAGCTTTGGTGCGTGGTGGCCCTGCGAATCTTCTCATCGCGTATTGTCTTGTTGGAGCTGTGGTGTTCTTCGTCATGACGGCCCTGGGAGAGATGTCTATTATGTTTCCTATGGACAAGGGTTTTGGTGGCTATGCTACGAGATTCGTTGATCCAGCTCTTGGGTATGTCTTATGAATTCTTGACCAACCTGACATTTAACTGACGGAATAGGTATGCGACCGGGTGGAATTATTTCTTCAAATATGCCATCGTTCTGCCGAACAACCTCACAGCAGCGGGTATCATTATCCAGTATTGGAGGCCGGATCTCAATGTGGCCATTTTCGTCACTGTGTTCACAGTAGTGATCATCCTAGTTAACGTGAGTTCCCCATTATAGAACGGCTCTCATGACGATATACTGACATAATATCAGCTCCTACACGTCTCCTTCTTCGGGGAAGCCGAATTCTGGTTGTCCTGCATCAAGCTCCTCGTTATGACAACTCTCATCCTCACGTGCTTCGTCATCTCGGTCGGCGGTCAACCATCAGGAAAGAAAATCGGCTTCTCATACTGGAACGATCCTGGAGCTTTCGGCGAATACTTGCTTAAAGGGCCCAAGGGACATCTCCTTGGCTTCTGGGCAGCGATCGTCCAGTCCACCTTTGCCTACACTGGAACAGAAGTCGTAGGTGTCGCATTCGGCGAAGCACCCAACCCCGAGAAGACGATTCGAAAGGCTATCCGTCAAACTCTCTGGCGAATTGTTTTCTTCTACATTATCGGAGCTATTGTCTTGGGCATGGCCGTACCATATACCAGTTCGCAGCTCATTGGCGGTACAAAGCAGAAGACCGGTGCTGGAGCTAGCCCTTTCGTCATCGCCGTCCAACTGGCTGGGATTCCTCATTTCCCTGATGTCATCAATGGGTGTCTTTTGGTCTTTGTCCTCAGCGCTGCGAACTCTGACATCTACATCGGCTCTCGTGTTCTTTTTGGCCTGTCTCATGATCATCAGGCTCCAGCGATCTTCGGCAAGACTACTGGCAACGGTGTTCCTCTGGCTGGTGTGATATTTACTAGTTTGTTTGCTGTATTAGCATATATGAACGCGGCCAAGAGCTCCTCTGTGGTCTTTGGATACCTGGTCAGTCTCGTGACTGTCTTTGGAGCCCTTAACTGGGTCAATATCCTTGTCACTTACATCGGCTTCACGCGTGGCTTGAAGGCGCAGGGCATAGACAGAAGTTCAATGCCTTACCGAGGAATGTTCCAGCCTTATGGAGCTTACTTTGCCCTTTCACTGACTATTCTAATAATCATTTTCAATGGTAAGCTTTACCTGTTTAGCAACACGCAAAGCTAACCGATCCAGGATACGGCGCATTCATTCCAACATTCGACGTCGCCAAGTTTTTAACTTCTTACATTGGTGTCGTGGTATATTTGGGAAACATCGTGATTTGGAAAATTTGGAGACACACAGAGCGTGTGCCGCTAAGTGAGATGGACTTGACGACTGGTCGTCTAACGAACTACTAATGTCCGACTGTGATATCTGGCGACTGCACTAGCAACCTCGCTTGATAGTATATAGGCTTCTGATGTCTCTGAGAAGTAGCAAGCTTTGTTGTACTCTATATTATCATATTCCAAACATTCCACCTCATCTCCAAGACCCTACTTGGCCGCTGATTGTCGTCCCAGTCATCCAGGTTATTATTAGGGCGATGAAAAGGGAAGTAACTTGGTGTAATTAGCTGACTGCTTTGACATAACCAAGGGCTCGGTAAAGCTTACCTGACAAAAGCCCAAGCCACTGGGGTGAAACCCTCACACTCTGTTTTGATGTTATTAAGAAAAAAGGAGATGCTAAGTTTTCCTCATGCTTCTCAGAGGGGGGTATGTGGTATATGACTCCTTCGGCTAGGGCAGCAAGTTCGCTGTCTTTGTGTCGTGGATGGGAGAGGTTCACACCATCCGTCAATGGCCTGTGAGTCTCCTCTGAAGCATTCTCTCGATCGATTGAATGGACTATATAGTCCTTGTCCTTTAAATTCATGGCTTCAATCCATTCTCGAAGTGTCATTTTCTTCGGCCTTTTAGGATCCAACCATATGATCTCATTTTCCAACGTGCAATCAATGAGATCACTTCACACTTCAACTATTTGAGTATTCTCAAAGTTGAAAACAAGTTTACTGTGAGGAATTTCACGTTTGATGATTGTAACCCAAAAGCTAGTAGTTACTTCCTGTTCAAGGAATCTCATAACGATATGCAAGAATCGATCTCTGTCAAGGCCTTGGGAGCTCTGAGAAAGTCTTTCAAATCACACCAAATCAGAAATCTGTTTGACAGTTATACTTGCCACGAAGTCTGATGTGCTCTGGCAGTATATCTTATATCAAATTGTAAGACTGGACTATGACTTTTGGCGCATGGCTCAGTCGAAAGCCCCACGTCAAAGAAGTAGTCGAGATCTTCTAAGGTCGGCCGAGTTTGTTTCAGAATGAGATATATGAATAGCTTTTTGCCAATAGCACTTTCTAGAACCGACGGAAAGTGGTCAACCGTCCATTTGACATATTCGAAATTATGTTCCATAATAGCTAAGTAGAACATACTAAAGACCTCTTCTGAAATTTCTGAGAGCATAAACTTCTCAGGATCTCCGGCATCGGAATAATAACCAAGAAGAAACCTAGTAAATTCGTTTTTACGAAGATGTAGCCAAGAGTCCCTCGTGGGCCGCTGGACGGAGCAACAAAGCCAAGAATTCATGGCTTCTAGAAATCGATATGGTTGACTTTTTATTTTGGTTGCAAAGGCGTAGCAAAGCTGCTTCAGCGCGAATGCCACCTGATTAGTATATATCGCCAGGGTCGGCAAGCTTTGCCTCTGCAAACAGCAGACAAGAGAAGGCGTCAATGCTGTTGGAAGCCTCTTGACACGTTGCTTATGATATCCTTGACTACTACATTTTGTAGTATATCTATAATAGATTGATGTAAGAAAGTAATAGTGGTTCCCAGCCAAAACTTATCATCGACAGTTGCAACTTCAAGAAAGCCATTACAGCTGCCGTGAAGCCATTCGGCATAAGACAAGACCTTGGTCTGTTTTCTATTTCGTGGTAAATTCCTTAGATGGGAAGCCATCCTGGATCAAGAATTCGTTATAGAGATTAAGAAGGATAAAGCTGGCGATAGTGAAAGCCCTGAGGTTATTCTTACCTACAGCTATTAGTATTTTTATTACCTGAAATATCTTCTTTTAGTTATCCTTCTCTAGTCGATTAAAAATATAATGCAATAGTGTTTTAAGTCCAGAGGGGCGATCATTAACAATTTATAATAGTCTTTCTTTGGAAATATTATTCTTAATTTTCCATAGAATATCGGCTGTGACTAAGACTATCCATAAGAAGACACTAAGAAGACACCATCTGCTTTCACAAGGATCTCGTCGATGAGATGATCCCGAAGTGTCTGGTTGGATAGATGTGAAATAAGACATGCCCTTATGCCAAGCCAGGTAAGGTCTAGCAGCTAAAGTCATCTATCTTCCGAAAGCCTGTTTAAAAAAAGGGTGTAGTCTCTACTTGAGATGCATATCTTAAGGCTATCATCGGAGCTCTTAATCTAGTTATTTAGAGTCTTGATAAGATATATATAGTCTTGTTCAGAGACTTCCTCCTGTTCAAAGGCTTCCTCCTTTTCATAAAGGCTATTAATGAAAAAGTAGACCTAATAAGTTTTAAAATAATATATCTATAAGCTATAATTGGTAATTACTCTTTATAAATCAGACTTGATACTTTTAGCTAAAACATCTGAATGTCCTTATAATTACTAAATATTATTTTAAATATCATCCTATACTATAGGAACAACATCCTAAATTAAGCATAGATAAGCTTTAAGAATATTATAAAGTAAATAATAATAAAGGCCATTAATAGAATTCTATAGACAAGTTCTAAAATTCTAGAAGGAAAACTTAGTAAGATTTAGATCTTTCCCCTCTAAGGGTATATACTAATATAACAGGTTGCAAATTATAGTATTAGAACCTACCAGCCTATTCTTCTAGTTTGGCTTTAGTTGTTAAATATAAAGAAAGGAATTTTACTCGGGTTGACCTCCCTAACCTTAGCTTGCTAATAATATAGAAAATCTAAGTAGATAATAATAACCAATCTAAGAACTTTTAACACGACTGGACTATTATATCTTTATATCTTATTTTACCATAGTTATCTGTATTAGGCGTGTTTTCAACTTTAAAGATCTATTTGAATATGTCACAATATGGTTTATACGCTCTATCATCTGTTATATATATTACCTCAAACCTTAGAGTTTTAAGAATATAATACTATTACATTATATTAAGAGTATCTTTATATAGGAAGAAAAACTGCAACAGCTAAGACTAGCAGGTCTATAACTACTGAGTTCCTAATATCTGCTTTAAATAATTATTATTATTCTATAGCTATTTAAGCTTATTAGAAACTTTCTCCACTTAGTTTAGGACTTTTATTAAAAAGAGGGTTAAGTTTTAGCTGCTCTGATGTTAAATAAGCTATTAGATTTAGTTTCCTTGCATAAGGCTTAAAGCGGCAAAATACCTAGAGAGATCTACTAATCCTAAGATTAGTTAATTCCTATAACCCTCTAGGGCCTTTTCTAACCCTTTTATCTCATCGTCTTTACACCAGCCTTGAAACGCCGAGTAGTATTTCAATGATACTATTGTCGATTTTGGTTTAAGTTTATCTAGTCCTCGCCCTCATCATTCTTTACATCCTTCTCTTTCACCTGAATCTCGCTCTTGTCTTTCACTTTCTTCTTCTGCTTTTCTTTGCGCATACCCTTCTTTTCATTTTGGTCCTTGTTCTTGTACTCGTTCCCACCATCCTTCTGACAATTAAACCCAGGAATAGCATCCCCAGCTGCCTTTTCCAAACTCCATGCAAATTGTCCATCCTTTAAATGAAAATTCGCTTTTCCAAACTTATGTCTTGACAACTTCTTCTTGAACTCTTGGGTCGGGAACCCATCCCAGCCAATCAGATCGGCCATAACCCACTTCCCATAATCGTTCTCAACCTCTTTCACGTCCTCGTCCTTGGCAAACCGAAGGGCATGAGTTGACATAAAGCTCTTGTGATACACGATCAAAGGATGACCGTCTTGAAGTAGCGGCTTATCCTTGTGACGATATTTTCCGTGGGCTGAGGCTACGACGCGTTGGATGGTGCTGGTCGTGACAAAGACTACTACGTTTTCCCAATCGTGTTTGTGGCCACTCAATGGCAAACGCGTTCTATCCGTTTCAAAGTAGTACTCATACCTTGATCCGATCAACGTGAGCTCGCGGGCATATTAGCGGTTGGGGACTCACATGTATGCGCACCATCCGTTATTGCAGCGCTTTCTTGTGTAGACGTTTGCATTGTCGAGCCGAGATCTATCACGGCAGTCGCGTGTTATATGACCATGTTTGGAGAGACCTTTGTTTACGACACCATATCTATCAATAGCTGCGGTGTGATAGCAGCTGTCTTTGTCAAAGTCGAGGGCTGGCTGGTACCGAAGACTGTCCTTATCGGCGTTTGTATCTAGCTTTTGCAATAAAAGGCGACGAAATAGCCTCTCCGGGTTTGAGATTCGACTGGGAAATGCCGAAGCAATGGAGACTAATCCCAGGGTGGAAAAAAGTAGAGTTGGGATATACATCTCGATTGGTGATGAGGAGTCTCAGTCATATTTCGGAGCAGAATTAATGGAAGCGACTCGGACTGATATTGGGCCAGAGGCCAAGTGCAACGACTAAGCTTTTGGGATGGCGATAAGGTTAATGCTTCAGCCTCATTGAGTTTTGCTGTGAGGCCAGAGCCCTCACAGCTTACAGAAGACGTGAATCAAGGCATCATCGACTGTTAAACCTAGAGTGACACCATTGGTCACTTCTGTTGCATTGAGCACTGAAGATGTAAAGGCCACTTCCTCCGCGGTAGTCGGGTCCTCTACCGAGACATCTGCTTCCTCGGCGGAGACATCGGATTCGTCCATCACAGTTGAGACGTCTGCAGCCTCAGCCACCACGGACTTTAAAACAGAGACTACATCGGTTGAGCCAACTACCACCGATGTCACCACCACTGTCGCTGAGACAACCTCATCCGCAGCCATCCTTACCTTCACAATGTTTGCTTCTGGTTCAAACGCCGTCGCAGGCAGAAGTCTCCAAAGTTACAGCCGCGACGGTGCCGTCGCCGTATTCGACCCCGCCACCGACGACGACAACCCCTCCACTCGACCATACTCCATCGACTCTCAAGGCAGGATCGTATATGACCTCGGCTGGTCCCTCTGTGGATACTA
This sequence comes from Fusarium odoratissimum NRRL 54006, assembly GCF_000260195.1. Classification (NCBI taxonomy): domain Eukaryota; kingdom Fungi; phylum Ascomycota; class Sordariomycetes; order Hypocreales; family Nectriaceae; genus Fusarium; species Fusarium odoratissimum. Next base: position 127,481 of record NW_022158730.1, read on the forward strand.
TGGTGCGACGAACGAGGAACTCAATAGGCCTGCGACTGTTGTGACCTGCCATAGCGAGACTCCGTTGCAGACGGCTTTTCTGACTTGCGAGTTGTCTGGTACCTTTGGGATCGAGTGCTCGCTCCCGGCGATCTCTTGTGTATCGAGTGGATCTACCAGTATGCCTCCGACATGTGTAGCTGCTACAGGTACTTGGAGCTTAAATTCTGTCGGTGTTCGAGCGTTTGGTCACACGTGGCAGATTGGCAGCAGTGATACGCCCGCTAATTATGAGCGCATGACCGTGAGCATCCGGGAGGTTTGAGAATTAGTGGCGGAAATCTAGCTGCAGGTATTCCTTTTGTACATGAACAAATATTATGAAGCACCAAATCGTTTTGGGATTGAATTTAGGAGTGCGGTACGTGGATTCGCGGACTATCCTATCAAACCGTTTGCCCGAGTCGGTCGTGTTTTGGTACTCCGTCGGACTAAGAAGTTAACCATATTTTGAGTTCGGTTGGTAGCACATTTTCCGATCCGGTGAACAGATACTCCCGGGGCGCACAGTGATTCTAAATCGTGATTAGAGGCTTATCCCTGCTACCGCTCCATCTGAGTCTGTCAGAAGTAAGTTCCCCGCTGTCATTTCGACACTGCACTGGAATTACCAAGAAAGCGTGAAAGAGATGGCAATGTTAAGATGTATAGACTCTAACTCGACACTTATATAAAAATGATAATGTTCAAGAAGATTAGAAGTATGTCTCATATTGCATTCAACCCTCGCGGCACCGGTAATGCTGCAACAACTCTCAGCAACAAGCTGGGCACTCATCACGCCCAAGTCAGTTCCTTAGATCCTGCTCCTAGCTTATCTAGTTGAAGCAAGTGTTCATGATACCACTATCCCATCCCTCTTGGGCCGCCTGAGTGACGTCGTCGGGATCAACGAAAGCCAGCAAGCACGCACCAGTGTCTCGTCTACGGGAAAAGCCACGGCAATCATCTTCAGCCGCACAGAACTGAGAGCACTCGGTGATATCATTAGAGATGCCGGCAATGCTCAGATCACCCAGAACGACATCGCATAGGATAAGAGCTCCGTTCTTGCACTGGCCGGTCTCGGAGGGACAGTTGTTTGCCGGTGCTGCTGCGGTTGTAGTTGTGGCCGCTTCGGTTGTAGTAGTTTCGGCGGTGGATGTGAAGGCTGTAGTTGTGGGTTGAAGTTGTTGTCCACAGGTGCCCTTGATACCACTGTCCCATCCAACTTTGTCCGATTGGGTGACGCCTGCGATGAGAGTAATAGCCTTGAAGCAAGCTCCGCTCGAGCGGACACGGGAGAAGCCGGCGCAAGTATCATCTTGGTCGCAGAACGAGGCGCACTCGAGAATATCATTGGAGAATCCAGCGAGTTGCAAATCACTGAGCTGGACATCACACAACACTGCCGAGTCACTGGCGCATTGCTCAACTGTTGAGGGGCAGGTAGGATCGGCAGGTGCCAGGGTGGTTGTCGTCGTTGCTGCTTCGGTTGTAGTGGTTTCGGCGGTTGATATGAAAGCTGTGCTACTGGACTCGGTGTTCTGACTGCACGTTCCCTTGATGCCAGATACCCAGCCACTCAAGTCCACGACAGCGTAGGTTTGAGAAGCAGTAACCTTGAAGCATGTTTGGAGGCCGTCCGAATACGTGAATGCCAGGCAAGAGGTGTCGGAGTTACATTGCTGGGCACACTCGTTCAGATCAGCGACAGTGGTAGGATTTGTCAGGCCCGAGAGAATCACGTCGCATTGAATTTCCATGGTACCAAGGCACTGGTCTACCTCTGAGGGACAGGTGACAACGGGATCGGGGGCAGCGGAAGTAGTGGTTGCAGCTTTGATAGTGGTGTCCGCATTCGACGTGGTGAAAGAAGTAAGAAAGGTTGTGGGCTTTGACTCGATTGTGCTAGTCTCCGTAGCAGACTCGGCGAGGCTAGTTTCCACCGTTGTATCAGCCATAGTAGTAGTAGTAGTAGACCCGATGAGGGTGGCCGAGGCGGAAGCGGTTGACGAGGCGGTGTCGCTGGCGGAAACAGTGCTGCTGGGCACCGACACGATTGAGCTTGTATGGCTTTCAGGCTTGCATTTTCCAGCAGATGCAATGCCAACTGCAGCGGAGAGGATCAAAAACGAGCGAATGGCGACCATGATGGAGGTCAAAAAACAAGGCAAATGTGAAGTAAAGATCGGACGTCAAAGAATTGACAATAGTGGGATGAGAAAGAAAGAAATCTGGATCAAGGAATCAACAGAGGGATTCCCTCTTTATGAAATGCTTGTTTTCTTAGTGGCGCTGTCTCCTGAGAGGAGTTCATTTCTTTTTGGCTCTGGAGCTGAAAATGGCTCGAGGCTATTGATGATTATAGCGACATTCGGTTACAGAAATGAATAGCGTCAATTAGCGGCACGGTAGTTTATTTACTAACGACAATAGTAATATTAACCTTGTTAATTTTTTCTACACCCGGTATCATTTTCGTATTCCACAGTTACGATAAATGCCATGCTCTTGACATCGCGGATAATCAACTGATGTAATGAAGATTGGTGATTGTCACGAGCGGCGCACACAGGTATTTCGATGCCGAGTCATACCTAACGAGTTCTTAGTAGTGAGCCTAATGATCTGACCTGCGCAACTGCTCAACCAGCCTTCAACTATTAGCATGCATGACTGAAACGTCCAGAACGAGTCAGCGGCTTATCGTTGGAAGCGGTCTCACCTTTTTGGGTACGTCATCTGCTCGGAACCGGTGCTTACTATGTGCTCCGATGTCCGGGCCGGAGAGGTTTATAAAACCGTTCCCCGCCTTGATGAAATTTCAGAACTATAGGTCTCTACACGAGAGCAGATATTCTTACAGCACTATCAACCATGGCGTCGGAGGTGTTAGAACCGCGAGATGTCACCTTTCGAAACTACACTACCGACCAAGCTTCCGACTACGCTGCGGGACGACTTGGCTACACCGATGCTCTTATCGACTTCATTCTCAACTATCACAGATCCACTAATGGAGAGACTGGATGTGTAGTGGATGTCGGTTGTGGACCAGGCACTGCGACTCAAAAGCTAGCGCCGCACTTTGATCTAGCTTATGGCGTTGATCCGGGAGAGAGTATGATCACAACAGCTACTACTCTTGGTGGAAAGACTGGAACTGGCGCCCCAATCGTATACAAGCTGAGCACGGCAGAAGATATTGACAAGATCAATGACATTCCCCATTCCTCTATCGATATGATAACAGCTGCTACTGCGGTATGTACATATCTCCTAACCCAAAGGCCTTCACTGACAGTCTCGAGGCTCACTGGTTCGATATGCCGAGGTTCTGGGCAGCAGCAGCCAAGGTGCTGAAACCAGGAGGAACTGTCGCAATCTGGACAGTTTTCAGACAATCGGGTACGCAGAAATTCCTCTCCAGCGTCTACAGTATGCTAATAGAAATTGTCTAGGCTCATTCAACAATAACACCGAACTTCAATCCATCTTTAACGACTTTCTGGACGCTCTTGCCCCTTACTCAACCGCAAGCACCCATCTCACTCAAAGCGGTTATGTAGCTCTTCCCATGCCTTGGGATGATCCCGATACTTCTGCGTTTTATGATCACCGAGTACCTACGCGCCATGTGCTCACTGCTGAAGACGGCTTCGTCCCCGACGCAGGCAGGACGGGAACCGAGCGGAGCAGAGTTGGTGAGCCCCTAGACAAACAGCTCCTAATGATAGAGAGATTGGTAGGAACATTCGGTTCAGTGAGTCGCTGGCAGAAAGAGAATCCTGAGCTCGTGGGGACAGAAGAAGACCATGTCCGGATCCTGATGAGTAAGGTACGGAAATTGTTGGAAGACAGTGGAGAGCCAATCGATTTGTCAACCTTGTCGGCAAAGATGGCTGTTGCACTGATATTGGTGAAGAGGAGGTGAACTATTGTTCAGCACATGTAATGGAGAAAATATGCTCACATTGTGTCAATTGTGGTTAGACAAGACCTATACATAAACAAGAATTTCCTACTACGGGCTTTGGTATCAATATCATGGCGCCCAAATTTTAGTTATTTATCTCTCCAATAGGTCCTGTGTACCCGTGTCTTCCCTTCCACAACCAGTAAATGCCTAGTAGCAGGGTCGAGCCACCCCAAACTAGACAGGCATAGTTCATATTCTGAGCAGTAACAGGTAAGGAAAAGGGCAGGCAGTAAATAACAAAAGCAATCACCATATACGTGCTCGCGATCGCATTGACAACGAAACCCAGCTTTCTACCTAGTCGTATCGGTCCACATACGACATTTCTTCGTCCTGTGAGAAGGTGAGGCAGGACCGCTGCGGTGTATGCCGACGAAGACATAAGTACAAACGAACCAATAATAGCGTTAAAAGCTGTTTTGCTTGCGACGTAAATGCACCCCATCAAGGTGACGAGCACCGCAGAGGCCATGGTTGCATTGATGGGTGCGTCGAACTTGAAGTTGAAGTTGGAAAAGATTGATGGCCATGGTGTTGCGCCGTCGCGGCTCAATGCCCACAATGTTCGTCCACACGTGATGTAAAGACCGATTATGCTTAGCCCAATGCATGTCTGCATGAGAACCAGGAGACAAATCGTCCCGTCGGCTGATCCAGTAGCTTGGAGGTAAATCTCGGCAAGCGGAAATTGGCTCGCGAAGATCCTGTCGTAGCTATGGATGGAATACATGAGAGCGATCAGATACGAGAAGCCCGTGATGAAGCCCGTGAGGACCTGAAGGCCCATGGCAAGAGGCACATTTCTCTGCGGACGGGGTATCTCCTCAGCCAAATGGCTTACAGCTGCAGGACATCCAACACTGTAAGCGCCGTTCAACATGCCGCCAAGGAATACTATGATATTAGGGTATCCAAGGTCGGCTTGCCACTCAAGCCATACAAAGGACGAAGTTGCATGGCCACTTCCCCCGCTTCGAAGAGGTACAGCTGCAAGCACCACGATGGTGATGAGCAGGCCGATCAGGAGCCAGTAGATGCCGAATTGGTTGAGGAGAGGCATTGTCCGGCCAGCGTAACAGACCGAGAAGCAGGCGAGCCATGTGGAGATAACAAATACCACAAAGACATGAACTTCTTTCACAATGTAGTCGGGATGTTTCAGTGCATAGATCTGGATGATGCTGTTGCTCCATATCGCAGCCATACTTGCACCAGCGCAGATCCAGCCTAGATAATTCCACCAGCCGGCAAAAAAGCCAATGACCCGGCCATATCGTCTCCCAGGGGTGATAGACGCCCAGTAGTATACGCCCGCGCTGGAGGGCATGGCGCTGGCAAGCTCGGCAAGGGATGCGGCGACGAAGAAGTAGAAGAATGATACGACGATGAACTCGTAGAGAACGCCTGTAGCTGGATCAGTTGCTGTGAGTCTAGCGTAGGTAGCATGCAACATACCTGGAGATCCGCCATTGAAGATTGCAACTTGAATTGAACCTCCAGAAGCAGGCCAAACAACTCCAATGATGATGCCTAGGCCTGTGAGAGACAGGAGTCCGAAGTTTACTGGTACCTCCTGCGTATGCTCTGCGACGACAGAGCAGCCGTCATGATTGTCTGAGGTAGCCGTACTGTCTGGATGTTTCTTTCCGAGAGATTTATTATCTTCCATTGTAATTAATGTTGCTTCGAAATAGAGACTTGATGGGGAATGATAAGTTGGAACTGCAAGTGATAGAGAGGGTCCGCTCCCAGGCGTCTTGAGGGAAACTTGACGGCTATTCAAAACATGGCCTTATCTATAATGTCATTACGACACCCGTATACAGGACTCGGAATACCAGGGCAGGGGTACAATAACAGAGATAAAGGACTCCCAAGATTACAGTCACATATCGCGGTCTCGGTCTGATGTCTAAGTTACCATGTCTCTAAAGATAGGTCTAGCCAGGAATTACTAGTATAGGATTGGGCTTATCTATTACCGACATACCGAACCAGGCTTCCCCGGCCTTGCCGACAAAAGGATCCCTAATACTAGGTCGACGCGGGGAAGTTCGCTGATGGTCATGTATTGATACAGCAACCCCGAGGGTGTATCTTAGCCGCCCCGTCTTTCCTTATCAGGCTACCAGCTTCTAAACTTAATCAGGTTCGAGCGAGAAAGGGTAGTGGTTGTAGAGAACTCCTGACGTAACTAAGTAGGTATATCCCTTTCTCCCCTCTCTGGCCTTTCTACAGTTCGAGTGCAGTATTTGAAGGGACTTGGCCAGCAACAGAACGCCAAACCGACTGCTCGCTTATCAGCAATACAACGCCCTGAATATGTCTCTCCAGGTCTCACCGTCGACGTTTCTTGGTCTCGAGAGCTGCCATGTCTTTGTGACGGGCGCATCTGGGGGAGTCGGCGGGGCTGTTGTTAAGGAATTTCTTGGTTAGTCGTCAATCATCGTGGCCCATGTTCGTTCACTGTGGCTAATATTCGTGACCAGCCAACGGGTGTCGGGTCACTTCTTTTGATAGGAACTCGCTGAATGTCGATGCACTATCAATTTCAGAAGAGCAGAAGACGAGACTGCATCATGTTTCGGGTGATTTGAGAACTGAATCATCGATTGCTCAGGCATTTGAAGAAGCCAGCAGCAAGTTTGGCCCAGTCCAAATCCTCATTGCCAATGCTGGCATCACAGACGAGAGCAGTCACCCATCGGTCTGGGATATTGACACGGAGAGATGGGATGCGGTCTACTCTGTCAATGTCCGAGGAACCTTTCTCACCATCAAGCACTTTCTTCTTTCAGTTAAGCAGGCCCAAGAGGCATCGGGCAAGGAACTAGACAACGTCGCTATTGTAGTCACCGGCTCCGAAACAGGCGTTTTTGGGCAGGCTGGTCACGCTGAATATGCGTCGGGCAAAGCAGGTCTTCAGTATGGACTCGTAAAGACCGTCAAGAACGAGATTGTGAAGCTCAACTCAAAAGGTCGTATCAACGCCGTTGCGCCTGGATGGATCAACACCCCATTGATTGGGGATCGGCTAGATGACCCGAAGGAGAGATGGGCTGAGGCAGAAGCGACTGTGTCGCTCCGCAAGATTGCAGAGCCCAGTGATGCAGCTCGTTGCATGGCATTTTTGGCATCTCATCGAGCTGCTGGCCATATCACAGGGCAGTGCATATCTGTCGATGGAGGCCAGGAGGGTCGCTTACTATGGAGAGAAACACAGGATGAGCTTCAAGCCAAGACCGCCAGCGATTCCTTGACGCATAGAGTGGCCTTGCCAACCGCCGCCAATCCTCCTGAGAAGCGCCGAAGATTGAGAATCTGTCTCTCTGTTGACTTTGACGCTGTCTCGGGGCTGATAGGAACGGGCCATGTCCCAGAGAACAAACTCGCCGACTACTCGGCTGCCCACTTCGGCGGCAACGTCGGCGTCGAAAGATTATTGAGGGTGTTCAGCAAGCATGGTATCTCGCAACATGTGTCTTGGTTCATTCCAGGCCACTCGATTGAAAGCTATCCACGACAGACCCAGGCCATCGTTGCGAGCGGCGCAGAGATCGGCCTGCATGGCTACAGCCATGAGAGCGCATACTCGTTATCTGAGCAGCAGGAAAGGGATATACTTGTGAAGTGCATAGAGCTAGCCACTTCCCTCTGCCAGGGTAAGAAACCGGTTGGGTATCGAGCTCCCCTGTACGAGATCAGGGAGTCAACAGTTCGCCTCCTGGAAGAACACGGGTTTCTCTACGACGCGAGCCTAAATTCCCACGACAGCTTGCCTTACTTCCTCCCCAAGACATTTTCAGAAGGCAAGCCGGCAATTCCAGACTACAGTCAACCTGCTAGCACCTGGATGAAGCCAATAACTTTCGCCGAGCAACCTGAGCCCGGGTCGCAGGATGCGGAAACGTCTCTGGTAGAGATTCCCGGAAGTTGGTACACTGAAGATGCTACTCCCCTATGCTTCTACCCACACTCTGCAACAACCCAAGGCTACGTGAGTACAGACGTCATAGAGAAGATGTGGCTGGACCGTTTTGAATGGCTGTGGGAAAATGAGAGCTTTGTAGATGAAGGTCCTGGTGCTGGATACGGATCTATCTTTCCACTCATCCTGCATCCTGAGTGCGCTGGCAGGTCTCACGTTATTGGTATGATTGACAGGTTTGTCGCTAAACTCAGGGCAAAGGCCAATCACGCCAGTAAGGGAGAAATCACCTTTGAGTGCATGACAGATGTAGCAAATTCTTGGAAGACAAGAACGCCTAGCTCATAGATCCAGTAACGTAGCCTTTGAAATGGACCAGTACTCTCGTTTTCTCTGACTATGCGCGGCTCTCTTGTGCCACTTGGCTCGCATTTAGTCATCAATCTGACTTTACGTGGAGACGGTCGATAAGCCTCTCAAGATACTCTGTTGAGTCTGAACAACTGACTATAATGATATTTCATTCCTTGCAGTTCTCGCCAACTGTTTCTGTGCAAATTTCTCAATGTAAATTTATACCTGTTTATCAAACATCACCACAAAGCATCACCATTCTGGTTCCAGAAAAGCCTCCCACTCTTCCCACCATTGAGTCTCACATTCTGACCAGTCACTGAAGGAGACCACTTCTCACTCGCCAGCACCAGGCACATCTTGGCAATCCCCTCTACATCCACCGCCTTCTTTTGAGCAACCGTCGCTTCGGACTCGATCCACCTGAGTGTACCAGCCTCGTCCTCTAAGCACTCTATTCTGAACCTCTTCGTGTCGACAGCTCCCGGGGAGATGGAGTTGACTCTCGCCGACGGATGGACACGTGCAGCGTCCGGTGCTAGGGATAGAACGAGACCGAATTGAACTGCGGCTTTGCTTGCTGCATAGTCTGGGTTGCCGGCGACTCCAAAGTCCCCAGCCTCGGAAACGATAATTGTTAATGAGATGTTCTTGTCCTTCTTGTCTTGTGGTAGTGCTGTCGATGAATTTGGGCCATTGACACCGTTCGTTTTCGTACTGCTGTTCTTGAGCATTTTCTCCACATGTTGGAGCCATAATTTTGCGGTTATGAAAGTTCCTGTTGTGTTCTACTCAAACGTTAGAAACCTTCCAATCAGACTAAAGATAAGATTTAACGCACGATGTCGAGAGTTCTGCGAAATTGGCTAGTTGACATTTTTGTAATAGATGAATGATGCTCGACGAAACTGAGATCAACTGCAGCTGCGCAGACGCAGAGTGTAGGAGTCGCATTAAACCGTCCTTCGACGCTCTTCCATGCGGAGAACATGCCCGCCTCGTCGGTAGTATCGACCGCAACCCAGAAGAGATTCTGGTGTTCTTTGACAAACTTGGACTTGTCGATATCAAAGCCGCCGACGAAGCAGCCAGCAGCCAAAAATGCTTCGACGATGACCTGGCCTATCTGTCCTCCTGCGCCTGTCACCACCACCACATCGCCTTGAAGGCCTAGTCCAAGATCCATTCTTGATGTTCTGTGTTGGGTCTCAATCGCGAAAACGAAGGGACATGTGAGTTTATCCAATAAGGCAAGCGTTTGTTTGGCTGGTGCGATTTCTTTGCTACAGACACGATCGTTTTTGCTGATTCAAGGCACACTCTCACGCCATGTAGAAGCGGCACTTGGCAGGTCAGTCCCTCACTTCTTCGCACTCGTGTCTGCTATCTCTCGAGCTCAAAATGGGAACCTGAGTCGATTAATTAGCTTGACTTTCGTTTGGATCACTTGGACCTGTAGCATTCCAAAATTACCGAGTCTGTACTAGTGGAGAGTCAGCCGCCGTCTCAAGCACCACCGGAGTTCTTTGGTTATCTTGCGGGGTAGCATGATCTAGCCTGCACACTAGCTTCGTCTTGCCAAATGGAGCAAGACTTTCAACAGGCTTTACGGGGGTCTCAGAGAAGCGGGCCTTCTACCGCTTACGCTACTGTAAGTGCGGGACCGTCTAGGATAGCTTAAAAGGGTAATTCTCGCAACGATCATGAGAACCCCAATTTGTTGGCTTACCAGGTGGCAGCATTCTAGACTGGAGAATTTCAGCCATCGACGCTTTTGGCACAGAGCGCGCTCAAAAGGTAGAAGGGCTGGAGTGAACATGATAAGCGGCCGTGAGTTTGGTCTAATGTTGTCATCGTTCAAAGCAGCTGTTTGCCGAGGCTTTGAAGATAATGCCTACCCTGCAGCACCCTCTTAAACATCCATTTCTTCATAATTTTATCGGTCGCTTGTTTCAGGAATATGGAATAGGTCGAACTCTTAATTAATTACATTCTCAAGGTTATGATAATTTCTTTGACGAGTAACGTTTGCTCAATTTCTTTACACGAAGCAGAATAAACTAGGCTGTCCCTCTTGAGTAGAATCCCAAATATTGTGCCAGGTGGACCTGGGTCTTTCTCCCTTCATTTGGTTGTAATGGCGATAACAGTTAAGCAGATGCAACTACAACTCATCCTTACTAACTTTGTCCGATCTTCCAAGACCCTGCAATCCTCTCTTGACCATAGACGTCAAAATCTCATAAACGACCTGTGCAGCCGCGAATGTCGTCTCTTCACCTGCCCCTTGATAAACAGGCGAAACCTCCACGACATCCGCACCGACAAGGTTCAGACCCTCGATGCCTCTCAGAATATTTATAAACTCCCTGGTTGACCAACCGCCAGGCTCAGGCGTGCCTGTTCCTGGCGCAAAGGCTGGGTCAAGGACGTCAATGTCTACCGAGAGATACACCAAGTTTTCGGTGCCTAGAATCTTCATTATGCCATCGATTATACCTTGTGTTCCAATTTTGTCGATGTCATCAGCTGAGAATCGGATCCAGTTCTGCGCAGTGTCGTCTTCGTTGTCCTGGATGCCGGTGAGTCGTGTTCGCAAGCCCGCGTGGACTGAGGGATGGGATGATGAGTTGGAGAGTAGTCCTTCCTGGTTGGCTAGCCAAAACATGGATCCATGGTTGAAAGGTGTCGTTCCCCAGTAAGAGGGATATGCGTGAGGGTTCCACGTGTCAAGATGGGCTATTGTGTTGCATGTCAGCAAGAAACATGCATATTTGGGCAGGCATAGGGTACCATCGAAATGAAGCACTTGGATCTCGCGATTTCCGTAGACCTTCTTCAATGCTCGAAGAGCAGGCAAAGTCAAGCTATGATCGCCACCGAGTGTAAAGAGCTTGGGCTTCGAAGATATCGATGATACAGTTCTGCGCATTCCCAATTGCTCAAGAGCCTGCGTCATCTGCTTCTGAGCAATATCATTGTCGATAGGTGTTATAGGAATATCGCCGCAATCTACAATCTTGGCCCAGTTTTGGTATGGATTGATGTCTGCTCGAGGATTGTAGCCGCGGAGGGAGTGTTGGCGACCGGATGCGTGACGAATACTTCTTGGACCAAATCGTGCACCGGGTCGATACGTCACGGCGGTGTCGAATGGAGCGCCAATAATAGCGATGTCGTAGGGCTCGGTTGGCTCTGTCAGGCATTTAACATGATTCAGGTGCGCGAAAGTGCCAATGCCGCCGAATGCCCACTATCTGACTGTCAGTCAAGGTGTTCGGGGGGATGTGAAAAGAATGGCCTTACATCAAAACCCCATTTTGCCTCAAGTTCGGCCAACTCTTCGGCAGTCCATTTCTTGTCGTCGTGATGGTGGTTGCAGCCAAGGGTCAGCCCAGCGAGGGGGAGAACTGGGAGTAGATGGTTGACTTTCATTATCGTTTACTAATTTCGCTTACTTAGGCCTCGACCATTTTCCCTAATTTAACAAGAGCCTTATTTATGGTTATACCGAGCATTTTCTTTGCATGCCACCCGACTCGATAAGCATGTGGGCTATGACTGGGCGACTCGTTTAGCGGAGCACAATCGTAACGACCTACTAAAAGAGGATATTCCAGGCTAGTCTCCCTCTGTCCTGGGCTAGGTAGTGCACTTAGGTACCTCCATTGCAGAGACAATTTTTGGCATGACAATCACATTGCTTCCTTGTGTCACATTCCGTGCCGATTACAGTTAGATTAAGCGGTCGAGGCATTTGTCAATTGAGGCATTTCGCGTCTCCCGTGCGAAACAATTGCTGATAGTGACTGCTCATCTTTGGTATTGGATCTAACGCCAGTCATCATGCCATAAAAGTCTCCCAGTTATTCTGCATCATCACATCCATCCAGTACGCAGGTCGTCCTGAACTCTCATGACGATTGTCTGTCTCCGCCCAAGTAGCCTCAACTATGTCTATACACCGCTGAATTGGGTTCTTTGGTAGAGAATGCAAAAGCAGCTGTAGTCGACCTCTCAGAAATCCCCGCGCCCGATGAACATCAGCCGCAACTAGAGCCAACGAGTTCCCCAAGCCCGCCATGGCCTGTGGAGAAGCCGACACTTCGACTATTGGAATTGTTAGTCCACTGCAGACTGCGACGATCAAGAATGGATGGAAGTCTTTGGTCCCAGATTCAGCAGGTATGGAGCGGAGGATTTCGACGGCCTTGAGCGTGAACTGTCTTAACCTCTCCTCCGCTTCGTGGGCAGATACTTGAGCAACATCTCCACCAGCATGTGAGTTCTGAAGGCTCATCCTTGATACAAGAGTGTCGGGAAAGACGTGATACAGCTGAATAAGGCCAACAAATCGATATACTTCTGCGAGGGCTGTGAGATGCCAGGTCGGTGTTTGTGAGTCGCCCGTTTGCACTATTGCGGACTCTAACGGAACCTGCAGGTTGGTGAGAAATATTTCTAATTCAGCTGCTTCATCGACCTCGCGATGTGCCTCCAGAATACTTTCCCGTGTGAGGAATTGTTTGGACATGGCACGACGACGATTTCTTCTGACCAAACGGCCGACCCTTGCGAGAGTAGTATGGATCTCGTGCGCGACTCCAGTTACAGGATGTGGTATTTGGACCACGGGGAATATTGATCTAGGTTCTGGTTCTGGATCTGCTGGTCTGATCAGAGTCAGAGTGCACTCAAAGATTGACGGTCGTGATTGCCAAGTGAACTTACAACAGTGGTAAATGCGGCGAGTCGAAAACTTCATTCTCATCCCCATCGACCACAAAAGCCAGGAACATTTCCCAGCAAGCCAAAGTATTCTCGAAAAAGGCTTGGCTTTGTCCTGTCGTCGCCATGCGACCGGAAGTCTTCAGACTCTGTACATGTTTCTTGAGACGGGGAAAGTACTCAGAACCAGTGTCGTTGACGTCGAACCAGCTAGCTGTACCACCAATCATAAATAAGGCAATCAGCGCCTGTTCATGAATTGCAGAGTCATCAAGGTCATTAAGAAGACGGATGGCTTTTTGTCGAAAGTACAGTCCGGTATGTAGCAACTGAGGATAGACATTGGAGAGAAACGATGCAGCCATGCTCTGCAATGTACAGTATATGAGCTCCGAGGATGTCCATACGCGAGAGACGGTTGACCTAAATGGGTTCATCTCGCTGTCGTATAGGGCGAGTATAGCGGCTGTGTCTTTGAAGTAGTACTCGACGAGAATGGTACTGTAATCGTTGAGAGGTCGGTCGACAACTGTCGAAGTGTAAGGCTGCGGCGTCCCAGCGACCTGCACTGGTTGAGATGAGACGCTTTGCGGTCGGTTTGTATCGATCGGTAAAGATGTTATGGGTGATGCTGAAATTTCCCTCTCTGGGTGTATTGGCTCTTTTGGGCTCAACTTCGCCGTCTCAATTGTAGGGCCAAATTCTTCTGCCATTTGCAGCAGTTCTGGAGTCTGGATTGATGTCGCAGTAGCATTGGGTATGAGACCAAACGACATGAGTTCCGGCATCATGTCTCCAAACGCTTCGTCGATCCAGCCATCACCGCCGTGGCTGGGAGAAAGGGCACAATTTCCATCCACGGCAGCAGGGTCAAATGCGGAAGAGAAGTTTGAATCCAGGAGAGCAGCTTCCGGCTGGCCTGTAATGTTGGAGTGCCTGGTCGTCGATGGCTGTAGACTCTGCTTCGTATGTGTTGTTCGCTTTTGGAGTCCGTTATCGGGACGTGCTTGGTGCTTTTGTGACCATCTCAGACGGATAATCGGCCCAGAACAGTTTATATCGAGGCGAGTACATCTGCCGCAAGACGGCCAAATCTCATCGCACTTCAACTGTCATGATGAATCTGTCAGCACGTTTGTGTATGGTCGTCTGGTATCATTACTGTATTTACCCGTTGGGACTTGCATGCGGCGCATCCACTGCGTGATCGAGCCCAGCTAGGCATTCTGAGCTTACTAGATAGTTAACTAGAAATGGCTGCCAATCATCAATATCGATGAGACTGCCGGGTTATCACGAAAGAATCGTCATGAGAGTATGTAAGAGCATGGTCAGAGCTGGCTTTGTGGGGAAGCACAAGCTAAATACCAGATTCGTGGTGACAGGTCCCTGACTCAAGACATTTAGCGTGCTCAGACTTACGCTTCAGTATCCCAGTCGCCCTGACCCACGCTATTATGTAGCGAAGCCAGTAAGTAGCCAGGAGCCTATCTTGCTATCAAGACGAGATAGCGAGGAGCGGAACTGATTCTATTAAATAAACCCATCACTAAAATAGAACCTATCCAATTGATTGATAAGGCCAGTAAATGACCTATCGGGGTGCTACTTTCATCTGCGACACACAAATAGACAAGCTATTTATTAGCTGAGAACTGTTGCCAACAGCTTACATCGACATCAGCGGTACCAGCTCATAGCCAACGCAATAGAATCAAAGGCAATTAACTGGTTCCTCAATTTCGCAACTACATAATAGATAGGGATATTCCCTGCTTCTCCATCAATCCATGGAATTCAAATGGTCCGAACATTTTTGGGTTTAGTTCAGCCCAAAACAAGTCTAGGCTTCGCTGCACGACCTCCAAGTGCCGCATCTTGTAACGCGACCTGCTGAGAAATTCCCCAAGCTTTCTGCGATAGATGTCGTCAACTACGGAAGATCCGGCGACAGCCAGGGCCCAAACTATATGGGTTGCATAAGAGGAGTTTCCAAGTTGGACAGCTGTGTCGATCACAACCTTGGCCTTTGTCTCAATACTCTCGTGATCTAATTGTTCATAGCATTTCAGAGCGCATTCTAGAAACACTGCCAAAGCATTGCGTACGACCTCACCGGCCATTATCCGCTCTGCGCTTGCTTCTGGTGACGTCCAAGACTCGATTAGATCATGCAGTGTCTCGTAGGTTGCCCAAAGTTCAAGCGACAAGGTCGGTAAGCCCAATGACTCAAACGTCAAACGTGAGAGATATAGCTTTTGTATAAGTGGTATCATCTCGAATAGAGAATGAGAATCCGCCAGCATGGACCCGAAACAAGGTGACGTTGTTAATGGACGAAGGTGATCAGTGATTGATTCAGGTAATAGGTCGTTGGTATCGATCGACTGAGTAGTGTTACAGGAGGCAAGAAATATAAATCCTTCATATGTGAAGCTCAATATCATGTCGAATTCTTGTAACTCGAGCGGAGGTCGATACCCCAGACGAAGGAGGTGCAGAAAGAGATGGTGAATAGCCTTTAGATGATGGTGCAAGGCAGTCTTTGGTGTGTTCATTAGAATCTAGTATCGTGTTATTCCTTGTCACATGTCTCAAACCTCTCAAACTGACCTCGTATTGTGACAGGAAAGAGGTGACCAACAGTAGACGAAGAATGTCAGACTTATCCTTGACTTGGTCACTGGTAATGACTTGTTGAACGCCACGTATAGCAAAGACATAGTGCTTCCGTGCAGCCATCTCCACATCAACCGCGACTTGTAATCTGAAGGACAAATGTGCACCGCTGACGGCCAGGACCGAGTGCATAAGCACGTCATCGGTCTCGGCTGGAGGAAGAACAAAAGAGATAAATGGGTTTAGAGAGGGCTTTCCCGCTGGTAGTATCACAGCTGTTTCATAGGTGTAATGTTGTAGCAGGAGTGAGGATAGGTTTGTAAGGTTGCATGCTTTGTTGTAGAAGATCCGATTGTTGTCGTTTGGAAGGGTGAGAGCTTCATTTCTGGGACGAGTCTGAAGGGTGTCGGGTTGTTTATCTTGAAGCCAGATACATATTATCCCATTACGTCGACAGGCACTACACCACGGCTTGGTCTCATCGCATTTCTTCTTTCTTGAACGACAGGTGAGGCATCCCGTTTTGGTGCGACGTTGCCAGACTCGGAATGTCGTTGGATATCGAGGAGTTTCCCGGGATGAGAATTGCCGGTCTAAGGAAGCTTGGGTCATGTCCATCATCCAATAGTGAATATCTGGTCATTAAAACCCCTTTCAAAATGGCAAAGAATTAGAGACGAGAGTCTGAGAACAGAAGGGAAAAGGTTGTTAGTCCGGCGACCCGCAGGTGGAACATGGCACTAGAGGTTCTTATCTTATCGAGCCGCGCTGCGGGGAACACTTCTGTGTCTTCATTGGCAGTCCTTGTGCGCTAAACTAAAAAGGCTTAGACGATGGAGACCATTGAGGGCTGGTAAGTAACCAACAAGCTTCACACGATAGCGGCTCGATAACAGCATGTAACTCCGAAGTTCATGAAAGAACCACCATGAAATCTATAAAAGATTTAGTACTTTCCATCCCAATAATGCCAATCCAAAATCGCTTCTCATCCAGATCTACTTGCAAAATGGCACAAAACTTCCAAGTCGTTATTGTTGGCGCCGGACTGAGCGGTCTCCGAGCTACAAGAGAAGTCCACAATGCTGGCCTGTCTTACATCGTCCTTGAAGCAATGGACCGCGTAGGAGGCAAGACCTTGTCCGTTCAGGCTTCTGACGGTAATGGTGTCGTTGATCTTGGAGCATCCTGGATCAATGATACAAGCCAGTCTGAGATCTACAAGCTGGCCAAAGAGTTTGGCTTCGATCTTGTTGAGCAGCGTACAGAGGGGAGTAGTCTTTACAGAGATGAAATGGGGCAGGTCCATTGCATCCCTTTCGAGATGCCAGCAAAAGTGAGTTTGTCATGTAACTTTGTGAACAAGTCTGACCATGCATAGCTTGAGCCGAAACAGCTCAAGGAAGTTGAGCAGTTCATGCAGATTCTGTCGGATTATGCTGAAAGATGTGACATCGACGATCCTTCTAACGTTCCAGACGCAAAGTACCTTGATTCCGTGACAGTCGCAGAATTTATCGCGGGTTTCAAGGATCCCAGTGCTTCACCCCTCGTCAACAGCATCACGCGCAGCTTACTCGGTGTTGAAAGCGACGAACCCAGCGCTCTGTTCTTTCTTGACATATTGAAGAGGGGTACAGGTCTGAAGAACGTCATCTCTGACTTCAAGGACGGGGCCCAGTACCTTCGTAATCGGCAGGGTAAGCTTTGTCAGCCATTTGCCGCAGATTTGACTAACGATATGTATAGGCAACCAAGCATTCTGCGATCGTCTTGCTGCTGGACTCAACTCAGGCAGTGTGAAGATCTCAAGCGCAGTGAAGGCCATCACGCAGAAGGAAGGCGAGGACTGCCTAGTTGAGACTATCAATGGCGATGTCTACAGAGCAAACAGAGTCATCGTGTCAGTGCCGACCCCATTATACCCTCTCATCCACTTCGAGCCAAGTCTGCCACCAGCCAAGAAAAAGCTCGGCGACTCTGCCAAATCAGGATATTACATCAAAACAATCCTTGTATATGCAGAGCCATGGTGGCATTCTGCAGGTCTCTCAGGCGTGTATAGTTCCACCGATGGGCCAGTCGTCTTCACGCATGATACTTGCATTCCGCAAGATGGTCAATATAGTATAACTTGCTTTCACGCTGGCGATCCAGGGAGGAAGTGGTCGAAACTACCAGCTGAAGAACGAAAACAGGTTGTATTGCAAGACATCTGCACTGCATTTGGCACTGTTGTGGATAATATACCGGAACCTATCAATGTCATTGAGAAAGACTGGACGAAGGATCCTTGGGCTCAAGGCGGACCTGGTCCTGTTTGGAGACCTGGGTTCTTGGCGGGTGAGTCTGGAAAGGCGATCGCTGAGCCGTTTGGGAATATTCATTTTGTTGGGACAGAAACGTCTTCGGTTTGGAGGGGATACATGGATGGAGCCGTGAGATCGGGTATCCGAGGAGGCCAGGAGGTTGTGACGTCCCTTGACAAGGTATTTGGCTCAAGTTCCTGATAGCAATATTGTCAAAGTACCTGAGTTCCAGGCTTCCGCCTTGGGATTGGAGAAAAAAAAGTCATACTTAGCCATGGTTCTTTCATGAAGAACGGCACTGGCAGCCTGACCTCGTGAATGCCATTCATCGGCATTATTCTGCCTAGTGCAAGCCCACACATGGCATTTAACCCTAAAATCCTTATTTTCAAAGTAACGCGAGGGGCTGATGAAACTGATGGCAATCACAACAGTTCAGTTGGTCCTTGCATGCAAGGCAATCAGGATGGCCTAAGGCTGCACGAAGGTGAGCGACAATTGTTTTTCCGGATTCCGCTTCCAATTACCATCAGGAATTCTGCACATTATTCGGTGCTAGGCATCAGCCCGCCTCTCCTAAATCCTCTCCCAAAAGTCGCTGCCATGACCACGCAAAGTTCTGAGCTAAATGGTGTTACTAACTCATCTTCCGTCTGGGGTGACTTCGTAGACTCAGATGGCGAGTGTGACGTCGAAGATGCGTGCAAACCAATCAACCGATATGAGGAGGGACTCTACCTTCCCATCTGCATCGGTGAAGTTATCGCGGGCAGATATCGAATTGAGCACAAGCTAGGTCATGGCGGATTCTCAACTGTCTAGCTGGCCTACGACATGCACAAGAGAAAGGACGTCGCCCTCAAAATCATGACAGCCGACCCCGGGGGCGAGCGAGAGTTCCTTAGGCAGAATGAGATCATCAGTTGTGTGCCAGACACGTCACGTCTCTTGATATACCATGACACGTTCTTGTTGCCCGGCGCCGCCAGAAATCCCCATCGAGTCCTTGTTTTCCCCCTCAAGGGCCCCAATCTGAGAGATTACGCCCGGGAGACGTCTACAATTGTTCGGAGATCAGCTGCCAAGCAGCTGCTCCAAGCACTCAAGACACTGCATGATGGTGGAATGGTACATCGAGATTGGTCCTAACTCCTCAACGCTAATCTCCAGACAAACTGATCACGCTTGACAGACCTCAACAGCGCCAACGTGATGTTTGGTATTTCCTCATTTGAGATTGGTGCTGATTTAACCACCAAGTATCAGATTCTTGGTCGCCCTCAGAAAATAGAATTGCCCACGGACCATGAGATGTGGAAGGATGGGCAACTGGTTGCACCAATGACTCCAAAGGACAGCTTTTGTTGTTCAAAATATCATCGCCATTCGATCTGGCACTGAAGTAGACTTCAAGCTTTAGGTACCTGTCGGATACTGCGCGCCTGAGCGTATGCACCAGATAAATCCGACTTTCGCATCTGATATGTGGAGCTACATGTGTATCTTTACTGAGCTTTACCTCAAGTGGCCTCTCTTCGGCCCTGGCTTCTTCGGTGGTGGATTTCGCTTTGTGGCTGAACTTTTTGTCAGAGTGCTGGGCCCTCTGCCTCTCTCGTGGAAAGGCTCATACGACGGCGATGGAGAACCAGATGAGAGCTGGTACGATCAGAGTAAAGTCTCGGAACCAGAAATGTCTTTGGAATCAAGAGTCACTCAATCTCGGGATACTGTTGAGCCTGCTGAGCAACAGCTGGTGCTCTCTATACTACGACGGGGTTTTTCTTATTTGCTTGAGGAACGGTTGAGTGCAGGAGAACTTCTGGAAGATGCCTCATTCAAGGCGCTTATGGACAGGTATGGAGTTTACAGATTGCAAACGGTAATAGTTCACATACCTTTTATTTCACACCAAAGTCTTGTCCATGCGGGCTGCTACAGTTAAAGATCAACTCGTGGCTTGCAGGGCGTTTTGCGAGCTGTCGACAATGGTGCCGGGAGAACCCGTACAAGCTTATCTATAAATAGCGACATACAAAAATTGGGTCAAAGGACGGAGAATTTAGAAAGTCTCGGAGCTTGGCTTTAGCCAAGAAAACCGAAGCTTTGGGACACAAAATTGGCACGCATTCAGATTGATAGAAATGACCGTGCTTGCCTGCAGGCGATAGAAGTATCGCCAGGACCATGCTTGAACAGATGTCTCTCGTGGGGGAATATGCATGAAATTGCCATTGAGTTTTGAATCTGCTAACGTTAGTAGCGACATAGCGGCGCTCGTGATACACGGCCATTTAAATGGACCCTGCTAACTGGTTCTAACAATCTTTGTCCTAATTTTCTGCAAACTACCCTATGCTAAAGATTTGCATAAGAATCATTCTTGCAACCATACTTACAGTAACAATCAGGCTATAAGGTTAATTATTGCATTGAATTCACAAGCGAGCTCGATGCGGGGATGGCGATTTGTAGTCCCAATCTGGCATGTTCTCCATGATCGATATCACAATGAGAAATTCCAGTAACCTCGCAATGTTGCAATGTGTGGAGTCGATGAAACTTTATGCTCGCAGAAAGAAACCGGAACAAACGTACCGAGGAGATATACAGTAAACGAATGGAACCACATCATCCATGTTCTATAGATATAGGCCTGATGTTAATATCACCGACGCATAAGCGACAAGACACCGTTGACGTTCCAAATGATGGTTTGCCGATTGCGTTGAATGGTGACATTTCATCGTAGAGCACCTGAGATCTAATAGCTGCATCTATAAAATACCACTCCACGTTACACTGTTCCTCGCCTAGTCTTCGCCTACAAACTCTCCTCTTCGGTTGGACGCAAGGGACTCAAGGCCCTCAAGTTCTAGAACCTTGATTTATCCAATCCCAGAACAGCATCCAACTGCCGATCACTGCTAAACAAAAATCAACGATATGAGACAGCTTTTAACTTTAGCATTGCGTGATCAAAAAGCAAAAAACCTAAACTCTTGTTACAACAGTCCACAAGTCGGCGCAGTTGATGTCCGTGAATCCGATGGCTTGAATGCCCTGTTAGTTCCATGCATAAGTGAAAACCTTCTTGTCTCCCCCTCCCATCAACACGGCTCACCCATCCTTGCAAAATGCAACCCCTGAGTTGCTTCTGCCGGGTGGTACTCGATCTGAATGGTCAGTTGGCAGAGCTTCCTCCGCGGTTACCGGGACGTTCCATTTATCGCAATCCGTATTCCGGATCATCCCATGATACGTGAGATGCATGTCGCTTAGGGTGTACGAGATCGATTGGTGCTGAAGCGAAGGAGTCGAGATTTGAGTGCTAACTCGATTTAATACTCTTGACCGAGGACTTTGTTTCTGTTAGTCAGTTTTAACATGTGCCGAATCCACAGCGTTGGAGGCTTAATTTTCCTTGACGGGCCTTTTATATACAGCTTCTAGAAGTGAACTAGACGACCCCATAGATTAGCAATGGAATCGTAAGCTTGGACGGAATGTCATTCCAGTGGGATAGACTTTGCACTGACAGGTCTGCTATTCCCTGCTAGGCAGCCGCGTCGGCCGCGGAAAAAATCCAAGGGTACGAAATCTACAGGGCTGTTAGTAATAAAGTTTAAGCAGTGTAAACTCTGATTACAGGAGGTAGCATATTAATTCGTGCCCAATATATTTCTCTGGGGAAACTCGTCTCGGTTAAATGCGTGAAACACAACCGACACTCGTAATAAAGTATATACATAATGCATTACAGATATTCTCAACCAGCAAGTGAAGAGAGAAGAGAAAAGGTGTTGTAATGGCCCCTGTAGCTTACATGGTACGATGAATGGAGGATGCCGAAACGCGGCTCACCTCCCTGTTACGCGGAAGCGAAAGGGGCAAAGGATCGGCAGTTGAGGTCGAGGCCTTTGAAGAGCCCTTGATTGGTGTTCCGACCCCAGATCGACATAATCCGCCGCACGGAACGGCTGTTGATCCCGCCCCACCCAGCGAAGGATTTACCCATCTTGGCTTTGTGATCCCACACAAAGTCCGAAAAATCATGAGGTAGCGCAAGGATGTGCCCTGAAATGAAAGAAAGCCTCAACGGCTTAGAGGCAAGTAAATCTCCGGGTTCTTCAGGCACTGAAGGAACTTTGATGCAGGGGTTAAATCAAAGGATGAGATCCTGTGAGCAGGAGAGTTAATGCCAACCAACACTGTTGCGTGTTCTGGAGTTGACCTGTAAGTTTAACATGGCATGGACAAGAGGGACTCGGTGGTTTCTTATCGAGTCCTGATATGCCCGGTTGAGATAAGTTGTCTCCCGAAACACATGTCTTATACGCAGGGTGGAAAAAACAAGGGAGTGCATGGTCCCAGTCGCATCATTGCGTTAATTAGATATCAGTGACATAAACAGTCAGAAGCTTTATCACCCTAATCCACCCCAATTTTCAGTCTTGCGGCTTTGCTTTCATGTGTTTGATCTGTAATTCATCAATTTCTCACAAATCGTCGAGATGCTTTTACCTCGTGAGCATGAGACGCCGTTTAACAAGGCGCCTGTTATTCGGGCGCTCTCGATGATTCTCATGATTGTTACTATGTTCTCGGTATTTATTCGTGTTCTTACACGGATTGCTACGATGAGGAGATTACGATGGTCGAGTCTGTTCAAGTCAGATGATATTCTGATCTTTGTGTCGATGGTGAGTATCTAATTAAGTTTTGATCGCTGACGATCTCTGGACTGACATTTTAGATCTTTGTGATTGCACAATCGGCGGTCGTTTATTCACAGGGCGCAAATGGGATGGGAAAGCTAGATGTGTCTTCTAGCCAAATATCGCTGATTCTGAAGGTGAGTTCGACGGCACATAACTGCGACTGGTCTGACGGCGGTATCAGGACCAACTCGTATCGGACATTCTGTTTTATCTCGCATTAGCTTTCTCCAAGATTTCAGCCACGACGACCGTTGGAAATATGTCACCACTGTCTCACAAACGAATACTGCCGATTCAAATCATCATTGTAGGCTGGGCCGTTTCTGCGATATTTGTGCGAGCATTCGCATGCTCGTTACCGTCATCTTGGGACTACATCAGCGGTTCATGCGTCGATCTGGTGGCATTCTGGGCATACGTCGATGCTGTCAACATTATCACCGATCTTCTCATCACAGGTGTCACCATCGAAATTCTCGTGCACCTGCAGATGCCAGTTGGCACAAAAGCAATGGTCGTTGGCGTTTTCGGCTCACGCATTCTGTAAGTCATCTACGCCACGCATCCACACAAACTAACAAGTCTCAGGATGATCCCTCCCGCCGTGTCTCACATCTACTTCTTCAAACAAGCTCTCGATTCATCCACACCGATCTTCACAATGTGGAAGCCCACCATCATCGTACAAGTGATCCAGTGCGTCGGTATCACCACCACCTGCATACCCTTCTGGTGGCGCTTCCTCAAGAGTCTCGAATCAGGCCAGATGGGTGCCGGCGATATCTTTGGCGCACTCAGCAAAAGCAACAATAGCAAAAGTGGCGGGACGACTAGAGGGACGGGGAACAAGTCTAGGTCTAACCACACGCTGACGTCTGGGTCGCAGGCTTTCGAGCTGACGAGCAGGCAGGGGGATGTGAAAAAGTTTGCGCATATTGTGACGGATCATGGGAAGGGAGGCTCGTGGGATGCGGCGCGGCAGAATAGCCAGGAGGCCCTTGTTGATCCCTCTGCTGGGGTTGTTCAGTGACCACTCGGATCTTAATTGCAGGTACGTGCGGTAGGTACCGGTGTTCTCTTTAGCAATGATAATTCATGGATCCCGGTGCCGTTGGGCGGGCCGAACCCTTGTAATAAAGTGGGATGGTTTAATGGTGTGGCGCAATGCATGTCCCTAGCGTACCTGGTGAAGATAACAAGGGTCAGAGTCAAGACCTCAGTCCACTCGTTCGTAGTTTCATCCTACGCGATATGCATGTCTCATGCAAGTTGGGAATACCTCCCCTACTCGGCTGTAGCGCCAACAGGTGGTTCTACTCGCGTTCCACCTGTACCGTTACCACGAGTGATATACCGTCAGGGATAGGATATGCAAGTTCGCCGAAACTGTTTGTCATATCTGACAGGCATGGGGGGTTGTATTTAACTTTTTGCTGCAGACGGAGTTTCTTTTTAAACTTTCCCCAACTCCCCCCGATTTTGAGGGTCATTTATTTGCAGCGCAGACTGCATACTTTCTTTTTGTAATAACGAATCTGACCCATTTTGAGGGCGATCAATATGGCTACTCAGTACGAACTCAACGATATGGCTGCTGCGAAACATCCCCGATCGACGGTTGAAGATGCTTCGGAGTCCAGTGATCAGGATCACATGGACAACGCGCAGTTGGCGAAGCTCGGAAAGAAATCAGTCCTCAAGGTATGCAACAACAATTGACCCTCTTGAAACCCAATTGACACAATATAGAGAAACTTTGGAGGCTGGACAATTCTAGGCTTCAGCTGCGCCGTCCTCGTCACCTGGGAGGGAACCCTCATGAACTTCGCTCCCGGTCTCAGCAATGGAGGCAGCGCGGGTCTCATCTACGGTTACATCTTTGTCTGGATAGGAGTTCTCAGCTCCTTCGCCTGTCTCTGCGAACTCGTCTCGATCGCCCCGATGGCTGCTGGCCAGTACCACTGGGTCGCCATGCTTGCGCCTCCACGATACGCGAAATATCTTAGCTACATCACGGGATGGATGAACTTGGCAGGGTGGCAGGGTACGTCTGCTGCTGCGGGTTTCCTTACTGCTACCATGATTCAGGGTCTTGTTATTTTTACGACTCCGTCTTATGAGGCGCATACGTGGCATGGTAGTTTGATGATTTGGGCTTGTGTCCTGGTCGCTATCATTATTAACACTGTCGTCAGCGCTTTGCTTCCGATTTTGGAGGGAATGATCTTGATCTTGCATCTTATCGGCTTCTTTGCTATTCTCATCACTCTTCTTGTCTTTCGCGACAACGATAATGGCACTGAAGTCTTTACCGAATGGCGCAACTCGGGCAATTGGCCCACTCAAGGTCTTTCATGGTTCGTTGGACTGTTGGGCTGTGTATTCTCATTCACCGGTAAGTCTTGATCCCAACATCAATTGCTCAGTCAACTAACGCGCACCAGGTGTCGACTGCTCCTTTCACGTAAGGACCACCACTCGCAATCGATGTTTATGTTACTAACCATTTCGCAGATGTGTGAGGAAGTCAGAAACCCTTCTTTGATCGTCCCCCGCTCCATCATGGGCAGTATCACCATCAACGGTCTTCTCGGCTTTGGCATGGTCATCGCCATGCTTTACTCCGCAACCGATATTGACGCTGCCATCGAGACACCAACTGGTTACCCCTTCATGGAGATCTTTTACCAAGCCACTGGATCAAAGGGCGGAACCGCCGGAATGGTGTCACTTATTATCGTCATGACCCTTTCTGCTACCGTTGGTGTCATTGCTTCGACATCACGTATGCTCTGGGCGTTTGCTCGTGATAATGCTCTGCCTTTCTCACCTATCCTCTCAAGAGTACGCTCAAATGTCTCATCTGTAGGAACCAACTAACAAATCACAGGTCGAGAGCCGCACCAACATGCCTGTTTGGTCCATCACGATCACCTGTCTCATCTCCTGCATTATCGGTCTCATCAACCTCGGTTCATCAGTCGTCTACAACGCCATCATTTCAGTCGCCATCTCCGGCCTTTACGCATCATACTTCATGCCTGCGATTCTCCTCCTCTACCGTCGCTGCGATAAGAACTATCAGATCAGGAACATCCACGGCGACGGCCAAATTCTCGAATGGGGTCCTTGGCACCTCAAGGGCATGTTTGGCATCATCAACAACACCTTTGCCTGCATGTTTATCAGCATCGTTTGGTTCTTCAGCCTGTGGCCTCCCCAAACCCCCGTCGATGCTAAGAGCATGAACTATGCCTCTCTCATGACTGGCGGCATTGGTATCCTCGCTAGTATTTACTACTTCCTTCGTGCCAACAAGGTTTACGTGGGACCTAAGAAGGAAATTTAAATAGACCCAGTGCGCATGGAGCCTAATAACACCTGCTCCGATTCTATCATTGTCTAATAGCTCTATAGCAAAAGTTTGTCTACACTGATATTATAAAATACATTATTTCCAAGGCATGATCGTCAGTTCGGGCCATAACTTTATCCAACGCTGTACTTTCTTGTGGTATGTCTCTTCTGTCATGATCATCTGATTCGGGCGCACCGTGAGTCTGAACATATCCGAGAATCCCCATGGCGCAAAGATATCCCATTCTCCATCCTCTCTCAGTCGAACGCCGATAAGCGCAGTGTTGGTCCCCCAAGTAGTCATAGATGCCTCACTAGAGCGATGTTGAGGGCACGGTTTGCCAAACTTCTTCTCGTACCAGAGATGCACGCGTGCTTGATTGCGGATCTCAACTTCAGTAGGAATATCCGCAAAGATCTTCTTGCCAGCCTGAATGACAGCATCTTCAGCCTCCCATGATAAATCCGCGTCGTCAAAATAGATCAGGTCGTAGTCGTCAATGCCTAGTTCTGGGTCGCGGTCTGTGACGACGTTCCAGACGGTTTGCGTGAGTGCACCAGCGGCGAGGTACCAATTGGGGAGTTTCATTTCAGCGGCACGCGACAGGACGGTCATGAGTGTCTTGTTGCATTCTATTGCTTGACGAAATCGAGCGATTTGCTCATTGATTGGAAGGAGAGCGGCGTCCATTTTGTTTGTAGAGTTGAGGTTTAACGGTCTGGGAAGGATGAAAAGTTCACGCTTGATCGCGGCTCAAGGTGAGACCACTGCACGTGACATGCATCATCTTGCATCGCGTTTAGGCAGCAAATCGAGATGGCCATAAATGATGAGAAAAAGATCACAAGCTCTGATTATAACATCTATATCTAATGCAATTTATACTATTCTAAGCTCATGGGAGGCTGACTAGCAAGTCTCGAAGCTTGGGAAACTTGGGTGAACCCATTCCCGAGACTGGATCCCATCCCTTGGCCGCCTTGAACCCTGCCGTGCCGCAACCAGGATTAGATCCTTCAGTGATCTGCCAATGTTAGATATTTTCTCATTTGTTTAGGATCTTGTCGACTTACATCAGTGAAAACTTCAGGATGCTGATACAGAATCTGGTTCAAGAAGCCAATTGGTTTCTTTCCCGCCAGCAATCGCTCATCATTGATTCTGTTAATCATAGCAGCAAACATGGGAGCAGCAGCGCTGGTTCCTCCACTGATAGTGGTCTTGCCATCCTGGAGGAGAGTGACATTTGCTCCCAGAAGCGCGACATCAGGAATAGCGCGTCCCGAAATGTTGTATGTTCCCTTGGGGTAGTGAGGGCTGTTAGCGGCGAGATAGCTAGCGACAGCTTTGCGCTGGTAGGCTGGCTGTGCATTCATATTACTGAAACCGCCTAGGCTATGTCAGTAAGAGCTAGTGATCTGAGGAGGATACTCACCTCCGGAGTAAAAGTTGTGCTTGGGATCATAAACAGCAACTTCGTTGGTTCTGCTGCCCGTAAAGTTGACTTGTGTCGCTCCAACTGCTGTCACATATGGACAAGATCCAGGGAAGAGAGAGTTGAAAGCTTCCTTCTTCTTATCGTAAGGGTTCACGGTACACTGCGTAGCACCTTGAACACCACGATCTCCAGAAGCCACAAGAACACTGACACCACTGAGAGCCAACTTCATCCACTCGTGACACTGACGTTGGATGTAACGACGAGGTAGAGTTTGTTCATCAATTGCGAAGGAGATTGAAACGACGTTTGTAACCTGGTACTTGCCGCACATAGCAGGGCCTTGGAAGCCACCAAAGACAGGGAATGTAGGATCAAGATCAGGATCATCGCCTCCATCATACTTGCAGTAGCTTGCGTCAACAGCGTCGAGAAAGTCATTTGCAATACCTCCTTTGTTGCTATAGGGGGTCTGGAACATGGTAACGGTCTGGGGGTAAACGATTGGATACGACATTTCGATGTCGAGTAACTCTTCGCCTTCGACGGGCTCACCTTCTGCCACGGCACCATTGATGCTCTTGACTTTAGGTTTTGTTCCCTTGGGGATGAATGGAGCGTGCTTTGCCCAGAATTGGTTGAGATCAGCTGGCTGATACGGGTCACCATATCCAAATAGACCCATGGAGTTATTCTTAGCTGCCTTAGTTCCAAGAGGAACGCCGTAGAGCTCTGATGTCGCCAGTTAGTAGGAAGCGGTGACTTCTTGCATTTGACTTACTTCGGATACAAGCTGGAGTCCAGCTTTCGCTACAATTGCGCAGATCATCTGCTACTGGGAGCTTGTATGGCGGTGGCAGGGTATCGATGACGGGTTTAACTGCATGGCTGCGCTTGGTCTTGCCAGTCTTCTGAGATGGGGCCAAAGCAATGAACTCAACATCGTCTTCAATCGCAGATGGAACTGCGTGGTCGGTAGGTTCGAGGCGAAGTTCACCAGTCGCATCGTTGTGCATAACATGAACGCCAGCTCCGAGCATCTTCCCAAGCTGCTTGACTGGAGCTGAGAACTCTAGGACAGCAGCTGCCTTCTTAAGATGCACTGAGGATAAGTCGATACCTGCATCCTCAAGCCAGCGCAGAACCTTTCGCTGTGAACCCTCGCTGGGTTTAAAGAAGTCTTGCTATAAGTTTGTCAAAATGGGCAACTCCGGAGCAGATTGAAGAAGAACGTACGACTTCCCTGAGCTCAAGATAGTGCCCAAACTTCTCTGAACTAGGATCCGAGATATCCATCAACAAAGCTTCAGCTTCAGCAAGCTTAGGCTGATGGAACGCGACAGCAGCGCGAACCACTTCGTCTCCAGACACGGCTTTCCATTGCGATTGAGGAAGGGCACCGACGATCTGCGCGCTCAGAAGCGCGACAAATGCTGTGTAACAGTGCATTGTGATATGAACTCGCAGCAACGCGCTGATTTCATGAAGAATATCCAGATACAGACTTCTGTAAGTCGAGAAGTCTTGGCAGGTCAAGAATCACGAAAGTAAAGGGGAAACATTTTGTAGTTCGATGAAATCGGCTAGAACGGTCGGACCCAGTTCCTGGTTTCAAAACCTCGTATTTGAGCCGGAACTAATTTTAGATGGTTCTCGTGATCGTAAAAAGCATAGCGTTGATGATAACAGACTAGTTAACCTATAGCGTCCGCAAATGGAAAGATCAGTTAACTTTTATCTGCTAATGCTTCGTATTTCCTCTTGACCTTCCATTAATGTCAATGCGTCAGTGTCGTTCAGACCGGAACCACCGCAACAAAGACCGCTCGGTCAAATACGGCTGTTCTATCAGTTCTAGGAGAAGAAGGAATCGAGTTGCATTCGGGAATAAGTCCATTGAGCCTTGTTATCAACATCCAAGGGGAAATCTCTCTTAAACGCAACTTTAGATGTGAGGACATAGTCTGAGTTGCTCAACATGCCGGTCTTGAATGAGCCATGGAAAAGGCTTGAGAGCATTCAGTGAGCACAAACAGAAGCTTCAAATAGATCTAGTCACAGGTGCAGAGCCGATCTGGCGAGCATTCACTGCAATGGGGCCTAGGAACTGACCTCGCGAACCTTTTCTGGGCTTCGCATGTCGATTTGCAGGGTTAGTGTAATATACCTTCGCTCGGCCCTTTCTATGCCGAGACTTCCAGAATGCTTCTGTAATGCCCCCAACAGACAAGGTTATACGCGGGGAAGCTGGTCTTTCTTTTAGCCTAATATGCGGATATAGTATATTCATTGTATACGCTATGTCAATAATCCATTTGCCACATGTCGTTCAAAGAACTTCTAGTCAATTAGCTGTTCTGAGCTCAATCAAGGCCGGGTAATGGCTTGACCAGCAGCCAACTGTTCAGCGATCTTCTTAGCCAAGATTTGGTGAAATCCTTGTGTTGGATGAGCGCCGTCGATATACATGTACTCCAACGCATTGTATTCACAATTTTCTGACTTGAAGTCTGGCGTAATCGTACCACTATTATTTATTAGTCTAGATCATGGCAAGAAGTTTAGTAGGCTGCTTTACCTCTTGTAATCTGCACAAAATCCCGTACTCTTGTACACCGCGGTCTCGGGAAATTGAGTCGGATCTTCCGTGACAGCAGTGATCAATGGGACAATGTCAAACAAGAAAAAGGTGCTGTGAGGCAACTTGCGGTCGAGCTGTTTCAAGAGTTTGTGGAGCTGCTTGTTCCAATTTTCAGATGCTGCCTTGAGAGTTGGTGCAATGGGCTTTGGGACGTTATTCGGGAAAAGAGACTGCGGCGGCGTCGAGATGAACAGAAACTGGCGAGCACCGTGGCCGTGTAGGTCAGTTGTAAGCTCGCTTAGGCGCTCCATGATTTTGATGACCGTCTCATCCTGGTCAGCGTCATTGATGGTGCGGTATATATCGTTGATGCCGATAAATACTGTATACAGCGTACGCTTTGGTGGAAAGAAGTTTGGTTGTTGTTGTTGTAAATATGCGTCAAATCTATTGACCTGGGTGACTACGTCACTTGGCCCAGTCTTGACAATATTGACATCAGTGACAGCGCCACCGACAGCCATATTATATAGCAATACGGATGACTGATTATACTGTGTAGTCAAGTACATGGGCCACATTTTGCCATTGGAGCTTGTTTTGCCGATATTTCCGAATGGGTTGGAGACGGAAGGCTGAGCTCCAGAGGTATTGAATCGAGTGTCCGTCCATGAATCACCGCTAATTGCATAGTCAGACTTATAACAACTAGAAGTAGCGGACTGTCAATAAACTTACAAAGACACAATTTTGTTAATCTTAGAAAAGTCAAACTTCTGAGAATGTTTATCCAATGAAGGCGCTGCCGCGATAGTATGCAGCGTACTGGCAAGGGAGACCAGACCGAGAAGCTTCATCTTGGAGGCAGAATTGACAACAATGGGACTAAAGACAGTGCCTAGATGCCCGGAGAGTTTATAACAAACCTGGGGTCTTGCAGGACTTAAAATAGGAAGCCATTTCTTGAATCTCGGTGGTCAATCCCCCGAAGACCAGATTGGCATATTTCCAGAATGCGGAACATTTTGGGGGTGAATGGTGCTAACCCTATATGCCGGCTGTGGGCATAGTTAAGACAAATACTAATCAATTAGGTACCATGCGTGTGGGTTTGTCTATGATAAGGATATTTACATCGAAGCCTAGTGGCTGAAAGTGTATATTCGCCTTATAGCAATATACAACGGACAGCACTAGGACCAACAGTTCAAGGCCTCTGGGACACTCTCCCGGCTACCAAATAAGGTGCCCTGAGTCCCTGACTAAGGCAAAAAGTTAGTGGGAAGCTTAGTTGGAGTAGGTGGAGTCTAGCGGGGAGCAATGCCGGGCCAAAGGAATCAACTGTGACGACAGCTATCTCAACTCAATCGGAGGCTGAACTCAGCATCATGATATCCAGTCTCCAAAATAAACGGAGATTAGATAAAGCCCATCTTGGAGATCCATGAAACCCAACGGTGACACGAGCATCAATGTCTCTGATAACTCACTCCGATAGGCTCCAACGATAACGGTTATCGGCCCCGCCAACACTGATAAGCCGTCACAAGACACTCTCCGTGGTAGAGTGCGGGGTAACTGTCGGTCTGTCCCGAACGGAGGCGACCGCTCTTTGCTCCTATATCGGGAAGGTTTCCGCCTCATTATATCATTCTATCCCTTCTTCGTTTCTTCCATCAACAACATCCATCTCAAAAATGCCTTCAACATCAATCTACCAGTCTGTTATTTATCCCGGCAACCACGAAAAGTTGGACAAGCCTAAGGATACGCAGAATTTCATCGACAACAAACTCGTCTCTTCGAAGACGTCGTCATGGATCGAAGTTCATGACCCTGCGACAAACAATGTCATCACGCGTGTTCCTGAGAGTACCAACGATGAACTTCAAGAAGCAGTGAAATCAGCCAAGGCTGCGTTTCCGGGATGGAAGAGGACGAGCATTATTAAGCGTCAGCAAATAATGTTCAAGCTGACGCACTTGATCCGGGAGCATATGGATAATCTTGCGACAAGCATCGTCACGGAGCAAGGAAAAACTTTTGCTGATGCCAAGGGCGATGTTCTTCGTGGACTGCAAGTTTGTGAGACAGCTTGCGGAATCACTACTCAGCTCGGCGGGGAAGTCCTCGAGGTTGCCAAGGACATGGAAACACGCTCCTACCGAAACCCATTGGGTGTTGTTGCAGCCATCTGCCCCTTCAATTTCCCAGCTATGATTCCATTGTGGTCTCTTCCTGTAGCGACCGTCACTGGAAACTGCATAATTGTCAAGCCATCGGAGCGTGATCCGGGTGCGGCTATGATGATTGCAGAGCTTTGCAGAGAAGCTGGCTTTCCACCTGGCGTCGTCAACGTTGTCCATGGATCAAAGGACACCGTGAACTTCCTTCTTGACGAACCTGAGATCCAAGCTATTTCCTTCGTGGGATCCAACAAGGCTGGAGAGTATATCTACCAACGAGGATCAGCAAACGGAAAACGCGTGCAAGCAAACCTCGGAGCAAAGAACCATGCTCTTCTGAGCCCAGACGCCAACAAGGATCACGCCCTTGATTCAATTGCTGGAGCTGCTTTTGGTGCCGCTGGACAGCGATGCATGGCGTTGAGTGTTTTGGTCACTCTTGGAGACGCGAAGCAATGGTTGCCAGACCTTGTCGCGAAGGCGAAGAACCATATCGCTGGCAGCGGCTTTGACTCAAAGTCGGATTTTGGACCTTTGATCACTCCTCAGAGTCGCGATCGCTGCAATGCCCTCATTACAAGCGCTGAGAAGGACGGTGCGAAGATTCTTCTTGATGGTCGAGGATACAAGCCTGAGGGTTTTCCTGATGGCAACTGGGTGAGTTTACCGTGATTCACATACGATCGAGTCGCTAACATAGTCCAGGTCGGCCCTACAGTCATCTCCGGCGTCCGTCCTGACATGGAATGCTACAAGGAAGAAATCTTCGGCCCTGTCCTCCTCTGCATGGAAGAAGAAACTCTCAAAGACGGCATCGATCTCATCAACTCCAACGCCTGGGGTAACGGAGCAGTCATCTTCACAAACTCTGGAGCCAAGGCATCTCTCTTCCAACAAGAAATCGACGCTGGGCAAGTTGGCATTAACGTGCCGATCCCAGTTCCCCTGCCCATGTTTTCTTTCACAGGAAACAAGCGCAGTGTGGCTGGAACTGGTCTTGCCAACTTTTATGGAAAAGACGGATTGAGGTTTTATACCCAGTGGAAGACTGTTACTTCGCTTTGGAGGGCAGATGAGGCGAGCACAGGAGAGAAGTTGACGAGCATGCCTACCAATTCTTAGGTGTATGTTTCGGTGGTTTATCAGGGCAAACAGTGCTTATCTAGACTTCAATCAAATATTTCCCAGGAAACTCATAGATACTTTGTGACGCGCAGATTCGGAGTCAGTAGCGAATACTGGGGAGCCTGGAGAGCTGAAAATACCCCTGTCCGTGGCTGCATACTCATTGCAAAGCATTGGCTCAGAGCATCCGTCACTGCAGGGATTAATCGAGGCCATCCTGTCAGCAAGCACAATCCCCTCAATGCCTTTCTTCTACTTCCTTTCACAACCATCCGGTTATTGAACCCGGCTGATCAAATATTCTACTTCGCTTCTCTCGCGCCAGCACTATGGTTAGAAATCACCCTCAGGATCCCTTCCAGCGTCGGAGTCTTGTTGATAGAATCTCATCTTCTTACGCAATTCAATCGCAGCTTATCGGCGCTATCCATGGACGCATAAGTCCAAGAACCGAAAAGCCAGCCACGCTATTAGTCTTGTCGTTCAGGTTTTTACCTCACAGGAGAAATGTCCGGATAAAATCAGTAAACATCAGTGTTGAATTCTACGGAGATGATAGCTGTCCCACTATCTCCTCAATGGCGCCTGACGGCAAGGTCGATGCTGTAAGTTAGCCCCCGGCATGACCCCGTATCCTGTGCTGAAGGTCTTACTATCCAAAGCTCAAGAATACCATTGAAGAGACCACGGTGAATGCCAACGCTGGGATTGGCATTGGTGATGGCCTGGGCCTGGAATTAGGGAGAAATGTCTTGGTAGAGAGAACTTCGAGTGTTGTCCTCACTGGCTACAAATCCCTGAAAGGAAGTGCCGTAGGCCTACCAAACGTCGTGAACTGGACCATTATGGAAGACCCGATTATCAAAGCAGGTGTTCCGCCGTATCTGCAAACAGCCATTTTACTTTTACGAAGGACAGATGAGGTTTTCAAGGCCAACGTCAATGTCAAAGCTGACGTTTCCGGGTTCTCATTCCGAAATTTACAAGATGGTTTGCTCGAGAGTGAAGATGACCCTGTGATCTTTGATCCTGGTGCATATCCTCTGATACCTAACGAGCTAGTTGGCCTGGACTTGCATGACCTCGGATCGATTGATCTCTTCCAGCTTTACAAAGTGCGGAACGTTATCGACAACGATGACATTCCGCACCGTGGAACTATTGGTCAGACTGTCAGGGACCTTTTCCAAAAGGATAAAGCAGCGGATGACAAAAGCGAATCATGGTTTATTGATCTCTGGGACAACAATACCGCTGGTGATGCACGAAACGTATTGCCCAAGTCATTGGATCGAGGCGAGTTGGCAAAGTACTTTTCCTGGATATCGGAGACACCTGTATGACATTGGTCTGTTCTTATATTAGAACTTCAGTACTGATTCTATCAGAATAATGATGCCCCAGCACCAATCGCACAAGCGGATCGAGAGGGGCAACAGGCCCAGCAACAGCCGAGACATACTCATTTCTGCAACTTGATGTTTGTCCTCTACACTTATGACTTGGCCCCCAGTACTGACTTGACAATTTAGTGCAAGGCAGTCAAGTGAGAATGAACTCACAACCTTCAACAAGTTGGAAAGCCTCCTCAACGAGCCTCCTGTCGTGCTGCTATCTGAATTTTTCGACCTCCCAGACGACTTCGAAATCTCTCGACGCCATGACCGTGGAGGTTGTCAAGTGTTCAATAGTAAAGACGGCAACAAAGCTTTCAATCGTGAGCAAGCTTCTTAAGCATCATATCGAGAACTACCGCTGATTTAAGGTTTAGTATACATCATCCAGACGCCATTCTACAGTACAGGCTTCTGGTCATTACTTCTCTATTCCATGATCGATAGCAATGTTGCAGGAGCCTCCAGCAAATTATCTGGTGTCATTCAAGCTGATGCTGGCGTTGATCTAAAAAGGATCTTCTGCGATGTGCGTGACCTCGTTGCCAGGCATGGCCACCATCGAACTCTGTTACCAGTACAGCTATTCAAGTACCACTACGAAGCTACTTTGTCGGCTTTCAACTCTATTCAGACAGACGTTGGAATGGTAGATGAGGAGCTCCTGCGGCAGTTCGAAGAAGAGGGCAAGCTAGATGATGCAAGTAAGCTATACAGGAGATTGAGCATGACATTGCACAAGTGTAGCATGAACCTTGCTGAACTTGGTCGACGACGAAGATTTGAGGAGGAGCTTGGTAGCCGACTGCTGCAGGATTTGCAGAACGATAGTAAGCTAAGAGTCGTGGTGGAGATATACTCTAGAATGTCTCAGAGTCGGGACTCGGACATTGAGAGTCTACCTGGAAAGATTGAGAGTCAACGAAATGTTGTAAGTGTCACCATCAATGCTCTTGAGTCCAGTGACTGATGCACAGTGGCAGCTATACAATTTGATCACGCAGCACGATAGCTATCTACAAGCTAGGCTAGCTAGAGAATCACTCCGAGACTCCAAGGCGATGAAAACGCTGTCTATCTTGACGATTCTTTTCCTACCTGGAGCTTTCATCGCTACTATCTTCTCCACCAACATGTTCGACTTCAAATCCAAGAACCAGCAAGTGAGGGTTTATTTTGCGATCGTTATCCCTCTCACTGCTGTTCTGATGATCTGCTGGGTTCTTTGGTTGAAGAACACACCTGAGAGAGCTGATGAAGAATCCGTACGCCAAAATCAACCAGCGGTAGCTATTAACTGGCTAAAAGGGAGCAAGGCCGATTGATGGGAAAGCATAAGATGCGTTAGAACTACTACCATTAACAGACCGCTTCTACATACATGCTCTCGGGGTGACTGTCCAACTCTGAGCCTCAAACACTAAATCTCTGCTCTTGCGCAAGGCCTCCAGATCGATGAATACCCTCAAACCAACTTGGCCTGATTCTAAGCCGTGCACCCGAAAAAGGATATAGACCTTGCGACGTTGCGTAGCGGTATTAACGCTTTCACCAAAAGACTGCATCTGTGATCTTATCAGTAGGCATACTACACACAAGAGACTGAAGATATTACCCGTGCATATTGATGTTTACTCATGTAGAATGGCGTGTCGAGACGTCCCGATGTTGTGGTCTTGACTTCGATATAGTACTCCGGTCGCTCTTTTCTCCAACTGTCCTCGAGATAACCTTTTTCGATCAAGTAGCTGGTGAATGTTCCTGTCACGTCATCAAAGAACAGATCCCCTTGCTCTGTCCCATACCAATTCCCAAGAGAGTTGTAATCAGGGTGTATGCTGGCATGGTGTCTGACAGTACTCTGCCAGTTATCTCGAGACCAGCCAGGGAGGGCATGGGGAATGGTTGAAAGCAGCTCAAAGACCTGAAATTATTATTTCAGCGACGACGGCCCATTGTATGAGATGAGCACACTTACATATAACTCGCCGGCGGCACCAACCATTCGCTGCCACTCTGTCTGGTCTCCAACGTAGAATCTGAACAGTCCGGAACGGGCTGTGCTCTCGGCAAGACTCTGTGAAATTGCAGTCATATCAAAAACTGAATTCTTGTGCGGAAACGTCGAGATGCGGGCGACATTGACAGCTTGAATAAGCAGGGCCTGGTATGGAGTAGTGGCGTCGCGGATGACCTGTGCAGAGCTTACAGCAGGGACAGGAGATCTGATAATTGTGTGGGCCGGTGACGGAGATGGAGAAGGAGCAGAGTTGTCTCGTCGCCTCTCTGGTGTATGGGGGGGCTCTGGTATATCGTTTAGCAATGCACTCGCCTCGGATACCCCATAATACTGAAGGATACGTCCAACGTTGGAGAGCTTAGCTCGAAGGACACTGGCGACAATCATCACAGCTTCAGGGTTGACACCGCGAACTGGACAACCTAGGAGCTGAGCGGCGAGGAGCCTCGGAAATTCAGTAGACATGCAGAAATCGCGGTCTTCGTCGTCTTGCGGAATGTAGAACTGCCAATTTGCGAGTAGAGTCAATTGGAAGTGCATTCCACTTGTCGCCAACGGCACTGTAGTGGCCTTGAAGCCATGGTACCTTGTGATGCTGGACTGGATCTCTGGATGACGGAAGACCTCTACCTTTCGTATCGTGCCTTGTAGGGTGTAGCTGCGTATTGTGGGTTGGCCATCGCTAAAGTGCGCAGCGATCCTATTCGGTCTCATTAGCTTGTAAAAGGGTTGATTGGGTAATCCTTTTTGACAAACATGGAAAATGCTGCAGCTTTACCAGCAATATCATTAGAGAGAGCGCTTTCTACAACACCTTGAGATTCGTCAACAGACGTCTTTTCCGTTACTGACTTTGAGAGGTAGCGTTCAGTCAAGCGCAACCACGCAATAACAGGCTCAAGACGATGCACTTCCTCAACGGAAAAATCGAGAAAGTTGACCTTATCCCGCAATGCGGCCGCGTATACAGGTCGGTCATTTATACAGAAATCTCCCAATATGGACATGGGCTGAACCTCTCCGGACAGCAGCTTGACCGGAAAGACGCGGCGAACCCTTATCTTATCCGCAAATACACTTGATGATTCTTTGTTTGCAGTCAGGCCATCGAGCAGTGACCAAAAGAGTTTCTTGATTTCTGGAATAGGTTGGACAGTGTTTTCGACATCCAAGAGACGCTGATAGATGAGCGAAGCACCCATCTTGGGAACATCGAGAAAGGATACGAAAAGTGGTGAATGATCTGGGTAAAGCGGTTCCAGACTTATTTCATCCTGGTTGGCACCTTCGCTAGACCATATACACTCTGAGACTTTGTACCACCTCTTGCTCGCTTGATGGGGTGAATAGATGAGAGAGGTGTCTCGAAAGGCTTGCCTACAACTTCGTCAGTTACAGCTGTTGTGGAAGAAGCAGGTCAGATTTCCTGCTCTGCCCTTACTTGATGATAAGCGCGTTGATCTCGTCGAGGTTCTTCGTCTGTTCTTGAAGAATCGTATACAGCTCTTTAACCACCACCGAGTAGTCTTTCTTCTGATCCAACGAACGAGATGAGTGACCGAGCTCACTAACCACATCGTGTTGGGTTATGTCTCGAATCGCAAGAGTTTGACTGAAAAAGTTTCCCAGCTTTGCGCTATCTCCCGGCTCCATCTTTTCCATCACAGGGGACCATAGAGATCGAAGAGGTTTGTAGAAATTAATACCATCAGGCGCAGTCCACAGGCATGATGGCCTGTTATCCCAGCGAGCAGCTTTCTTCAAGTCCGAGGATCTGAGCGGCGTGCAGAGGACGCATTTGTTGTCATTAAAGAAGTTTCTGCTATGGTTAGTCTGCGTCCTTGGCGAGAATAGGAGTGGTAACCTACGTGATCTGGGTTTGTACCGCGATAGTAGCACTCGAGGATCCGACAGGAACCCCAGATTCAAGCTTAAGATACAACTCAGTCACAGCTTGTGAAACATCGCTTGTCATCTCAGTGGCAGTTTTAGAGATAGAGCCGAGCATCGCCAGAGTGAACTTAGTGTCGTCTTCCGCCCCAATGCCACAATGCTCTGCCAAGGCGAGCCATGCAGGAATTTCATCGTCTTTCATCCGCTCATCAAGTTTGAGGAACGGCATGCTCTCCACTGATGCAAAGCATTTGTGACAGTTCTCCACCAATTCAGGCAACGGAAGAAAGGTCTCCTGTAACGCGTGTCTCACACCATCGGTGCAGAGAAACTCCATTCTTCGCATAAGAGCAGATCCCTTCTTATCATCAACCCACTGCTTTTTAACTTCTGGCTTTTGGAAGTTCAGCATGAGTCTGTGAAGTGTAAGCCCCGGCCAAGCTTTGACAAGATATTGATACTCTTGCGAGTAAGTCTTGTCGGCCTCTGGGGGCGGATCTCGTACAGAGAACAGTTGGATCTTTTCTTCGCAGTAGATAATGTGATATAGCCATTGGGTCCATGGTTTCTCATTGCCAGCTGATGGGGTCGGCGGATCCTCAAGATAGGCCGGGTGCAGGAGGGATACATCTGGTGGCTCAAGTCCATCTGGGAATGGAGGGTTGAAGATCTTCCCTGGGGCCACTGGTCCGTCGCCAGGCAGGTAGACATACTCTTGTTTTGGACGCTTGGTGCGTAGCTTCTGGTCAAAGACAACCATGATTTCTTGCTCGTCCTTATTGATGAAGTCCTTCGGCTCGATCCGGTAGAGGAAGATAAGATGGTTTTTTGACTTGGCCATGTCTAGCTTAGCCACCTCAGCAGGATCCTTATACAATTTTATAATCTTTTCTCGGACTTGCTGAACAGCAAGAGTCTTCGGGCCAAAGACCTCATAAAGCTTCCGACAATCCGGATTCGCTGCGGCAGCCGGTAGAAGCATTGAGAAATCGAGATCTCCGGGGATGGGGATACCTTCAATCAAATTGTCATAGAAGTCGCATTTTGTTCCGTTGATAATGGCCTGTTTTAAATCCCCCGAGGCGAGGGGAATAAGATGCATGCCGCGAATTGCAGTCTTCCAATCGTTTTGTTTGTCATTCCACAGCTTCAGAATGAGACTCGCCAGTCTAGAATGCCAATCTTCATCTCGATTCTCAAAGACTCTTGTCCTCCAATCACCAGTCTTTGTGAATGCTTCCAGCCTCGATATGATCGCCCAGTTCGGCATGTAAGTCAATCCATACTGACTGAGAATATCGAGGTCCTCGGATTCGTATCCCGAAGACAGATACATCTCTTGGTCCAGATCAGGCAAAAGCGGTGCACCATGCTGGTCCAATTGATCGGCGGAAAGACGCTTGAGTAAGGCTATTTTTGAGACACTGCCAAATTTCTGGCTTCTCGGACGCAAGAGTGGTACTTCGGAAATTTGTGACCGCAAAGTGTTGTCGAATAGGAGCCAAAATGGATCTATACTGTTTCGATTGATCTGGGGGAGGAAACGCATCCACTTGTGTTCCAGGCCAGGCTTCTTGCAAAGGTCTTGGACTGCTGTTGCGATTGCGTCCGCAACTGCCTTCTTGAGATGAACGTTTCTGTCTGAAAAAGTAACAAGCTTTTGTCTTGTCGCATCGGTAACGAAGTCAGAGTGAACAAGAAACTAGGCATATTGATTAGCTGGGTATCCAAACCGTACGGACGGATATACTGACGCTCAACCCACTCTCAGAGACTGGCATGAAGGCAAATGCTTTCTGGATCTCAACAGTAGGCTCAAATTTCTCATCAATAGGGAACGCTAATATAATTTCTGCGCTGGAAGTGTTTGCCGAGGATTCTGGAGCAGGTCTTCGGTTCGGGTTGGCTGGCAAACCCGTTGCCGTTGATTTGTAGACGAGATAACGATTCCATGTCTTGAGCTTAGTCGGGCCGAGCATCTTCGTCGTTGTAATAAGAGTCCCTGAGCCGAATAGGGCTCTGTCGAGAAGCACGTCCTTTGAGCGCTGAACTTCGTTGTCGTCACCCAGTACCGTGATTTTCAGCGACCGTAGGTTTCTCATGAAGAGTAGCACACTGTCCGGCGTATCCCAGAGCTGGTTTACGAAGCTACCCCGTAGATTGTCTCTGTTCTGATCCTTCAGAAACAATATGATTCTTGTCCGGTTTCCGAAGAGGCCACCATAAGCTTCATGTTCCCCCACATAGTCGGGAAGAACAGGTGGCTCGGTCCAGTGAGGTCTAGCCACTCCAATGCCAGAATCTCCATCCTCATGCTGTAGATAGAATGAGAAAGGCCCAGATTCGACCTGAACCTTGGATGCGATAGTGAAAACAGACTTGAAACCCACGTCCGACTGTCCTATGTAGCCGAGTATTCCATTCTTTGTTGACTTTCCGAAATCGCAAAGAGATTTGACGTTGCTCTCTGTAAATCCATCCTCGTTGCTACCGATAATTACCATATCTTGAGTGACGATGAACTGGACCCCAGGATTCGCGCATGCGGCCTTTGCACGGGTGTATTGGTTGTCGTCCGCATTCTGGAGCAGTTCAAACGCGACATTGATGTTCCCCGCAGCTAACTTCTGTACAGCCCTAGCAAGAGGTTAGAGAACAGTAGTATCTAATCGCGACTACTTACTCTGTAGCGGCGGCATGAGATTTAGAATTGCTCTTCAGAGCTTCCTCTACTACCCTTCGTATATCGGCTGGCATCGCATCCAACTTTGCCGCTTCGATGTAGCCATGGCCAACGGCGATCTTCTCTATAAGCTGTTGCGCTTCGTCACGGGCCTGTGACCCAAAAATCACGCTCATTGCGATTCCATGTAATGATGAGCGTATTCCGAGTTACACTCAAAATAAAATGTTGGAAGAGAGTCAAGGCTGTGGAGTACGGGAACTAGGATTTAGTTTGATGGTTCAAGCCTCGGTGCATGGCCATCCCAATCAGACCATCTCCCGTCTGCCTTGACAGCCCTCAGGCAACTTCATAGCCTGGGGCAGGGTGAACTGACAGCCGTTGTGATAGCCTATCGAGGCGCAGTAGTGTATTACTCCAGATAGGTTAGTGTAAAGCAGGGATGTTTTCAGCTCTCATTCAATTTCCAGGGCCTGTAACAGCCACTTTCTGCAGGAGTCTACTCTAG
Source organism: Fusarium odoratissimum NRRL 54006 (assembly GCF_000260195.1). Taxonomy (NCBI): domain Eukaryota; kingdom Fungi; phylum Ascomycota; class Sordariomycetes; order Hypocreales; family Nectriaceae; genus Fusarium; species Fusarium odoratissimum. The sequence goes on from NW_022158730.1 coordinate 169,323, forward strand.
CTTCTGGGCAAGGAGTTTACACTGGCTGAATTCAAGGATCGGCAGTGCCGCATGTACCGTTGAGCGCGTAGCGATCCCATCTTATTGGCGCTGGTTCCGTGAGTGATTCATCGTTATCGGGTGTTGGATTAGCTTCGGGTCCTGTAAACGTACCCGTGACAGTTGAATTGTTAATGGGATTAAAGATTCTCCACTTGCCGATTCAGCTTTCGAGCAGCAAAACGAGTGCCCTAAATTGGATTAACTCGTCCCAGTATTCCAGTCTAATCCCGTGCAACGGCGGCGGCTATAGGTCTAGAGTACTCCAATATTCAGCATCTGCGATACTGCTTTACTTTGCATTTCATGGCTTTGGCTGGCCAATCGAGAATAGATGTAACTGTCCTAGGTAATCCAGGTTCCTTGGAAACACGTGGTATTATGGATCCTTTTAATTACCTTTTCGCCGTTTCCTTTATTTATTAGAGACTATCTTTCATCAACACTCCTTCTTGCATTGCCCCCACCCGCTCCGGAATATCTCTGAATTAATCCGTTCAAAACGTCGATGAGTTCGCGTCTAAGACGAGTTGCCAAAGAATGTCAGGAGTTTTAGCAGAGCAGTTATGACCTACATCCATCCAACAAAGCAGATTTGACCTATCTTGAAGCCTCTATGCCAATTCCCCAGGTACACCCTACGCTGGAGCCACTTACACACATGAGGCAGAACACCGACACGATAGCAACACAATAGGATATTTACAATCATATCGCAGATGCTAGATAAGAAGTCTGCCAAGAAGAAAGCAACTTTATTATACTTACTAATTAGCTATTTTAAAAAAATTTTAAAGTTAATCTTAAGCTAGTCCAAATAGTTAAGCTAAAGCTATATTATTTAAGCACCTTAAGTTAGTGGTAAACCTATAGGTATTTCTATGTAAATTAATTTTAAATTATATATATAAAACTAATAAATATAAATAGCTACTTTAAAATTTAATTAGTATTAACTCTTATTAATATTTATTTTATTATATTTTCTTTATTAAGTAAGAAATATAAAAATAATTTTTTTATATATTAAATTAATTCTAATTATTATATAAAAGTAATAGGATTAGGTATCCCTTTATTATCTTAATTAGATACTACTTAGTATATATACCCTTTGTGGTCCCAGAGGAACCAAGGCCAACAGCGATGGAAACTTTTAACTAGAGCCCGGATACATCGGAATACTAAAGTAATTATTTTAATAAATTCTATAGCAGTAGTAAGAAGTAACTTTCTCGGCTAAAACTCTGCTTCGCGTCAGGGCCTTACAGTGGGGGGGAAAGCATTCGCAGGTGTGCAGGTCGGTCTGCTGCTCGGAAGCTAGTAAGGGGTAGCTTGTCAGGTCCTCCACACCTTATATTACACTGGAATTAGCAGTATTTAAGTCATTAACTAGAGAACCTAACGTCTATCAACGCGGCTAACACACCTGCAAATATTTTTTGCCTCTAATATTGCCAATGCAAACTCTTACTACGGCGTTCTGTGCCAAGCTGCTCACCACAGCGCAGACATTGCAGATTTCAAATACTGATCGGCGTCAAGTTACTGTTTACTTATTAGCTTTAAAGTATATTCTACTTGCCAGTGGGTCCATCAATAAGCTGATTATCACTGGATTGAACCTTCTGGCTTCCTTCTCATACTACTTGATCAGACAAGACTCACTGCCGATAGGTTTATGAGACCGCTGATAGACCAGGTAGCCGGGCTATGTGGGAAAAGTGGGCATATCCTGTTAATTGTCTTGAACTCTAAATCGGACGAACACGAGGCGGTCTGGAGGATAGGGGCTTTTCTTAGCTATTTCTCCTATATAAACCCCTCGAACAAGAGGTCGTAGTTGGTGTGATCCTCTTCATCTTTCACCATAATCCTTTCGCATCAGTCAGCGTCATGAAGTCTACCTCTTCTCTCTTTCTCATTGCCCACATGGCTGCTGGAGTTCTTGCTCTCGGTGGAGATGGCGCCGGGTGTCAGTTGAACATCGACTGTCTCAGTGGATACTGCATGCCTCATACAGGCTCAGACAAATACGTATGCTGGGGTGCCCGTCGTAAGGGAGGTCAGTATATTCTTGGCATTTACTTTCAACTTCGCAATGGAAAGTCACTAAAACGAATTATTTCTGCTAGACTGGTGCAACGTCAACTATAGCGGAACAGTGTGCAACAACGGACTGAAATGTGTTTCTAACCAGGGTAAGTTGCGTTTGCGGGCTATAGCCTTCCTGCAATATAAGATAAAGTCTAATAGATGCTAACTGTATTCTAGGAAGCTGGTTCCTTGGCAAGTGCACCTAAAGGCAGCTAGAAGGTCCTAGCTACATGAATTAGTAACAATACTATATATACTTACCTCTCTTAACATTTTTACACATCTGTGGGGTTGCATTCGGTGGCGCAACAACATTTGCAGTGTCACTCAGGTGATGTGCCTCCATATCCACAAGTCTCGTGTCGGACGCTTGTTGACTGTTTACTGATGATTATTGTATTTGAACTTTATTTGGCCATGTCTCCATTGGCAAACATACAAATAAACAAACAAACATTATAAATGGGTGATGCGTAACTGTGTCACGCCAACACGTGACCCCGGCAACGTGATTTGAGCCTCCAAGCTTTGTTTCGTGTCCCCTCAGTAGGGTCAATCATCGTTACAACACTCTCACTCTGTGCGAACTGCGGCCGTCCCGTACGTGACGATGGTGTCGCAGAACCTTTATCTCTCTTACAAGAGAGACACAAAATACTTGTTGTATTGGATGATCAACGTGTCCAATCGTCTCCACAGATCCACTGATGGAGAAACTCAATTGGCCGCCTCTGTCAACACGACAGGTCATACCACAGTCAGTGGCCTGATTTCTATGTCGACACTCATTTCGCAGCACAATGAGCCTGTACCGAATGTCATTTACCGGCTTTTCGGATCCATCATCCAGGCGAGATCTTTCGTTAGCACTACGTTTCAGGAGCTTATGGGGCCTGATTCGGACGAGGAACTCAAGCGAAGTAACGAAAGTCACCGACATTTCATAAACACTCTTCGCAGTGCCTTCAAGATCCTCGGCGGCGAAGAATGGGAAAAGACGAACGCTACGACCAACGATGATACCGAGGACGTTGAACAGATCCTGTTCGCCAACAAGTTCCAAGAATTGAGTGTCGACAAAGAAGGAGAGTCGAGCGACGAAGAGGATGATTTCTCTCAACCACAATCACCAGTCGCTGCACGAAAGGTCTCGCGAAGGCCAAAGGGCAAAGGCAAAAAGGCAAGGAAATACAAGAAGCCAAAGAAGGGCAAGAAACAAGACACGAAAGATCCCGCGACCGACGAAATACCAATTGAGAGCATTCGAATTATCGAGGACAATGGCAAGGTCGGTCTTGTTACAGATTATCTACTCGCAGTCTACTCAACTGTCAAAGAATGGGCCGACCTTCGTGCTTACACTCAAACTCTCTGGAAAGAGGTTGCATACGAAGGTCTCAACAGCGCCGTCGCAGGAGCTGTAAGCAATTTGGCAATCTCCATGGTCAAGCGCACCAACGCGGCTATCTTCGTCGACTTTCCGGGTCACGACACGTACGAAACCATCATGAACACCATCACTCGAGGAAACATGCATAGAGCACAGGGGAAGTTCAGGCTTGCTCTTTTCGCACTAGGCCCGGATGGTGAACAGCAAAGCCAGAAGGAGACAGCCGTCGACATCAAGGAGCAATTTCTCATTCACGCGTATCAGGACTTGAGGGACTTTGTTCTTGACTTTCAGGCCAATCGTACCGGCAAGCCGACAAAGGCCATGCAGGCAAAGATCTCCAAATGGGATCCAAATTTCAATTTGGAACGGGCTACGAATGAGGAGCGAGTCAACTGGCGCCGCTGCTATACCATAAAATGGCTCTACGATCTTGTTAATGTATTCTCATCTATTGTGGTTCAGAGAAACACGGTCAGAGGAGAAAAGCATGTCTACGAGAACGTGGACTGGTCTGCGAACGGTCCCTGGGGCGTCCACCGAGTCCTCTTCGGCCTGAACGAATTCGCAGGCGATATCACCAACATGGCTATGAAGAAGCCCGGAACCGACATCACCAAGATAATTTATCCGCACCACGTTTTCCAGATGCAGTGCATCGTCGATTCGTTTACTGTTTCTCGCGGTTGGTCGTTGAGTGCTCTGCACGGTCATATGCTTGAACCACCAGCAAAGAAAGGTCGTGCCAGACGAGATGTCGACCTCTTTCTTGATCGACAGAACAAGCGCGTGTTTGCTGGGTACTGTCAGACTGTCGATTTACTCAAACAGATTCTGGAGAAAGACGGAAAGATGGCTCAGCATAAAGACTTTTTTGAGATCATAAAGATCGCTCAGCTTGATTTCGTCGACTTTCTTGGGGAGCACAAGTACATGACTGGTCTCGATACCATACCACCATCGCGCTTTGCAGATCACAATGCGAATGGTCTGCAAGAGTATTCGCCGTTCCTTTGTGGGGTTGGGCTTGAAGAAGGTCTTGAGATCGCTTACAGACTTGGCATGTTCCTCTGGGAACGTATGCCTGAGCCAACGCTGATGATCCATCTTCACAATGCTGTTGTACAAAAGGGGTTTCTCTTGCGACCTGTCGGACTGTGTGCTACACTAGAGGATCTGTTCAAGCATACGTTCTTCGCACAGGGTCGCAAGCCGAAATCGGGTTTTGTGGATGCTCTGCTCGCCAGTGTTGGACAGCCGGGGTCGAGACAGGCGCAGGCGCAGAGACAGGCGATTCGGTATAGAAGAAGGTATGCCGAGACCGTTCATCAGCTTTTTGACCTGGAGATCAACCAAATTTTCAAGAGGAACTCCATGCTCACCACTTGTCGTCGGGCGGGTTGGAATCTCGAGGCCATTCCTGATGAGGAGCTTCAATTTGGCAGCATGCTGTTCTTCGAGCGACTGAGTAGAGCAAAGCACGTGAGCGAAAAGGAGCTCGAGGACACAGTCCTTGTTCGGAAGGCGAGAGCAGTTGGAATGACCGATAAGGAGATTATTGACGCAACAAGAAAACTCTCTTCCGTTGCGAATAATACGCTGGAGGTACCAGATGAAGTCTTGGACAAATACGCACCAGAAGGCTTTCAGTTACCTCCATCAGCTGGATCAGAAACCCTTGACGGCCGCGATATTCTCGAACTGGCTAAATTCGACATTCTCTCCGACGTAGCGGGAATCGCGCCAGTTTCGAGCCTTAACTATCTCGGCGTCACCTGCTGGCTCCTCATCACTTTTGGGCGTATTGAGGAGCGCCTGAAAGAAGCCGGAAACCCTGTGTACTTTGAGGCATATGAAGGATCTGGGCCTTGGAAGTCAGAGAAGAGAGTTGCTCTCGCGTTACTCGCGCTGAAGGGAGACAATGAGGAGTGTTTAAGAATTGTTGCTGATACATTGAATGAAGCTCGTTCTGGATTCATGGATTTTATCTACTGGGAGGATCTGGAGACGGAGCCGAGAGAGAGAGAAGCAAATGTGGATCCTAGTCTTGGTAATGAGTGCACTGTTATGTGAATGGGGTTTGGGCCTGTTGGGGAATAAGAGTAATGATTCGGTCTTCGTATGCTAGGCTAGAAGTTTTGGTCTTTAGAAAGAAAGAAAGTCCTAGCCCAAAGAAAAAGATGCACTAATCAAGGTTATTCACAGTCCTAGCGTCCTTTTCCATGCATTTTGAAGCCCTATGTACACCTCCAGTATTGAAACCTTCCAGCTTGGATGGCATGCTGAGATGTTCAAATGAACTCAAGCCGAGATCGCGATATCAGCACAAGTCAAGTAAACCTGAGGAGTCTGGAACGCATTCCACTTGAACGACAAAAGAGTGTGGTTTGAGACATAGTCTGGGATCTTGATCTTGCCAGACACAGTATACCCACCAGCAATAGACGTATAGCACGAGTTAATCGGTGCATTGTCAACACCACGACATCCCTTTCCATCTGAGTTACCATCGAAAGACTTGCATGTGAACCAATCGTTGCGGTGACATGGCTGATCAGCAGAACAGTCAGGACTGTAACCGCACTCCTGACCATTAACATCAGTGCAGGGAAGAAGACCTTCTTCGAAACAATCTTCAGCAGCTTGCTTCTCAGCCTCGGTGGGGATGTAGTTTGGGTCGAGAAACTTGTCGACGATGTCTTGGTCTTGACAAATACGGTAGGCGTACATGCCTCCATGGTCACCGTTGTTGTCAACGCACCACTGGACGTCGACAACTTGGCCAGGCTTGTAGGTGGCGATGGGTTCTTTGCCCCAGTTGGCACCGGGCTGGTTGTAGTCGACGCTGACTCGGGCGTTGTAGCCGCATGGGCCAGATCGTCCGACTTTGGCGGCGTCGAGGTCTGGCCAGGCGGTGACGGGCTCTAGGATGGTGCACTCGGGGCATGTATCTGGGCCGGCCTGTCACCTGTTAGCTAGGCTTTTAAAGAAAGGATGGGGCTTGTTACTTCAGCGTTGAGACCGGTTCGGCTCATGGGTTTACTGAGGTAGCCGTGTCCGTACACGAGGGTGCACATGGAGGCAAGTTGAAGAGCTTGAAGGGTGAACATATTGATAGCTTTTAGATCTTGAAATCTTGGTCGTAGGGGCTTGTTCAAAGGTGTCGAAACTGTTGACTATCTGGAGACTCTCAGTGCTTCTTATACACATTCTTACCCCTGTTCCCCATAAACCTCTTGTCGCAGGTGAGGAAGATCTTTTCCATTTTCCTTCGTTCCGAATGTTTTGCCTGATCATAAGATTCATTTCACGTTTCTGAAGCTATCTCGGTCATAGCCATCACCCTCGGCCGTTAAGCGGAACATTGACTTCTTAGAGGAGGGTTGTTCCACCTATAGTCTCACCTGAATCCATGCTATTTGGTGTACTGGATTCCCCCCCATTTACGTCACATAGCTAACTGAGTAATTATCTATAAACAGCTCGGCGCTTCTCGCAGGCCTGAAATAAGACATGCAGGTATCGTGATCGTAAAACTCACGAGTTATTAGTGGAGAGGAAGAAAATGTTCTTTCTAGTGACTGACGAAGGGTTGCATCGATCGCTCACGGGCCGAATGTATGCATAATAAGGACAAATGCCAAGACTAGGTTGCATAAACTCATCGATTGTGACCGTTTTGGGGTCGTCGGACCTGAACATCAGGCGGAGACTCCGCCTAAACCTGGGGATTTCGGAGACTTTCCGCTACCCCAGTATGATCTGCCTAACCCATGATCAAACTTCCGTGAGTGTTTAATGCGAAGACCCGGACACCCAACGAGAGAAGTTAATGAAGCCGAGCCGTCCAAGTAGTTATGAATATTCCCGATACGAAATGCAGACTCCTACGCCTCATCATAGCGCAAATAGCCTCGTATAAGATTGCCAACGACATATCTCCCAAACCGTAATTAACTATAGACTCAAGAGACACTAGAGCATTTAAGAAATTCTCCAGGACTCTATGCACCACGGCTCCTACCGAATACCCCGCGTTCTTTGTCGATCACCATTGGGCGGCGACATGTCGGTCACTCTTCAATATTCGGCCCTCAGTCGGTGATCTAACCTTATGTGATCATTTAGAGTTGTCTGATCTACCTAGAATAGTAGCTCGTTTGAAACAGCTAGGAAATACCATAGGGGTCGGATAATTCATACTAAGGTTGCTGTCTAAAGACGTTGCGGTGACCGTCCATGAAGTGGCTGCTTTGTCAGACCATACGAAGAATTATCGTAGCGATATGCAGAGCTTTTCCCGTCCTTGATATTTCTTTCAAACGATCACCAGATATTGACCTAAGCCATTCACTCACGGGCCCTACTTTATTTTTATTGCCTTGGTTAAATCACAGTTCCCCGGTGCATTGCCTTTCTTCTAAAGTATGACAGTGCCTCACCAACCTTATAGACAGTAAAGGGAGTCCGACGAATGCAGTCACTATTCTTCTCCTGACTTAGACATCAGCAAACCTCTGCACTCATTTCGTCTGCTGAATGTCTCCGAGTCCGTAATCTCAAACGGACTTCTGAGGCCTCCGCAACGCCATGGAGAAGGAACGCCATGATAAATGTCTTATACAGTGAAACTATCGGTATGGAATAGCCTTGCCATGAGTTTCCACATACAAATTGATTCACTTATACTAATACTTGTTGCAGATGACCTCATCAGAAGTGCCGAACTCGCGCAATGAAGGACAGCGATGCACCTTGAACGCCGCGTGATATTTTATGCCCAAGCCAACCGTCACATTTCACAGCACACTGGTCCCCGATTGATTGCCAACGGGCACATCGTTTATCGGGTCGTCGCGGTCCAAATAGACTTTGAGTAAGTACCTCTCGTCTTCGAGGAACAGAAGGAGCGCATGCGAAACCCACGTGTCGTCACCAAATCAGGAAATTACGCCAAATGGGTAGTTTTTCCACGAGGTTTGAATTTCCTCAGTCACAAAATCAAGCGGTGAATCAATTGTGCCCATAACAGGGTCCTAAAAGTCTTTGACGCTGCCAAGTCTTGGTGTTGAGGCAGGGTTTAACTTGGCGGACTTATGACATCATTGACAAGGCTCAGGCGATTGCCACTCTGCCCAGCCAAAAGACGAGCGACACGTACAAAAGAAAAGTAGCTCTTCCAAGGAAACCCTTGACATTCTGAAACACATCCTAGAACCTTAAAAGATATGTTTCAAACCTGATTTTCCAGCTGTCAATCACGTATTAAAACGCTCTCCTTTGAATGAGGGTTTCACGACATACGAGACTCTCTTATACCCAAAATGCGCCAATCAACTTTGTACCCATTTTTATGCCTTTGGGGGCTTGCTGAGAGCATTGACCTCTCTTCAAAACGAGGACTTGCATACCATGGAGATGACCACAAATCAGATAATGAGCTCCTGATCTCAAATAATTCTGAGATCGCATGGTATTATACCTGGTCGCTCTGGCCAAACGGTCAAATCGGGAGTTCCTTACCTTTTGTGCCATTGATTCACGGTCTCGACGATGCATCAGATTCTGAGCTCGAGTCGCGACTAAATGGGCTTCCCGAATCATCAACCCATCTTCTTGCCTTCAACGAGCCGGATGGTGAAACAGACAGCGGCGGAAGCGCGATATCTGCAAAGGATGCAGCACGCGCTTACATAGAGCACATCGTCCCTCTAAGAAAAGCAAAGCGCAAGTGGTCAATCAGCCATCCCAGCGTTACCGGCTCACCACGCGGTCTTGAATGGCTACGCGACTTTAATGAATCCTGCTACGACGTTGACGACGATGGTTGTCCGACAGATTTCGTCGCTGTGCATTGGTACGGCGACGCAGGTGGTCTTAAAAATTGGCTCGGAAGTTTACGCGAGTTTTACAACGAGACAGCGCCTGACGCACGGTTCTGGATCACGGAAATGGCCCTCCCGCAAGAGGATGACGACGCGACGCTGGCTATGATGAATGAGAGTCTTCCATATCTTGACGATAACGATGATGTGCAGGCTTATGCATGGTTTGGAGCATTTAGAAAAGATGATGCGAATGAGTGGACTGGAGACAGCGTGTCGCTGTTTGATGATGATGGGGGTTTGACTAAGTTGGGTGCGGAGTATTTGGGTGGTGAAGAGAAGGGTTTTGAGGAGGGAATGTCGGCGGGCAGCTTCCAGGCGCCTTCGCTGGGTATCATGCTGGCCATGATCCTTATGTCACTAGTTTATTTGTGGTGATGTTAGACGAGTATATGATAGACGATAGATAGTGATACCATTTATGAAATTGCATTGAGTATTATGAGAAGCCGCATCGGTCACCTTTTCGCGTGAACTTTACTCTCTAAATTCGCATGCAGATGTGGATCTACTTTCGCCCAGAACAGGAGAGATCGGAGCGTGAAGCAACTCCGAGTGGTGGAGGCACATATCCCGTCCCCACATTCTTGTCTGAATTAAAAGAGAAGATTCAGTTCGAAGACTTTCTTAGTTCTTTGCGGTGAGACTTCAAATCGTAATTCACAAATTCCCTCTCTCATGAGATGGTCTGGTCTGTCAATACAAGATTATTCAGTTAACTACTAGAACATCTTCGCACGAGGGAAAGATTGCGGGGCGATGCTAGATCAGATTTAGAAATCACCAAGTTCATCCAACTCTTGTGAAAGAAGCTTATCACCTGCTGCTGAGACTTACAGTGATGGAAGCTACCCTGTATAACCGTCGAAGCGAATCAGCCGATGTGAGACATAAGTAGACCGTTGGATGTCCCCCTTCCCATCCAAGTTCGTCCCAACAAGATGGAACCCAATCGTTCAACACCAATCTTCGTCCGATGGCCCCAGAGCCACGTTTTCATGCCCTCTTGAAGTCACTAAGCCTTTGTTCCTGAACTTAGGCCGCCGTGCCCATACAGACGATCTTACTTTGCATGTCTCATGGATGATCATCACAAGCTCATAGGTAGTATCACGAAATGCAACATGGAATTCTGCACGTTGGACTCTAGGGTATCATTACGAGAGAGAATGACGTCAGACCTCTCATAAGTTCCCAGACCCTTGCAATATTATTTCCCCAACCTCGTTCAGTTCCCCGACTTTTCAGATTCATAATCTTTACAAATATGTACACTTCAATTGAATCCATTCAGCCTGTAAAGTATAGCCAGGTCGGTTATTCTACCACATAAATTACATCTCTCGAGCTTCAACTAGCTTGTCAACTGATTGGAGGGGATGTGAAGCTTCACTCGTCGCATAACTACCGCTTACCACCAGCCTTGTCTCGGCCAATCCCTCGGCGGGATACGGCTGTTGAACACTGTAGAAATCCCATGAACTTGCAAACAGCCTGATTTCCCCCGCACGACGATCCCAATCCAGACTCGCACAACCATGTCAAGACAGAGTTCGCTAAGATTACCCGACCCAGGCGCACCAATTACACACCGGCGGAAAACCTGGGGAAGCTGCTTAGCTCCAAAACTACCCCAGGATCGCGGCTCAATGGCAAGTTCCTGGATGACGATGACAGCCGCACCAGTCATTGAACTTGAAAGCTCATCAGACGATCACCAAAAGAGACCCTGAGATCCTTCAATTGGAGAGGGGTTTCTTTGGTGGAAGTTTGTCCCGCGAGAAAACAGAGATCGTCGGTTTTCTATAAAGCCTGGGGTTTTCGCTCTTTCTTGCTGGGCCAGTCTCCACCTTGATCATCCGCAATCATGTTCTTCAAGGCTGTCGTTGCTGCTCTCATCCCACTGGCCCTTGCGACCAAAGGCAAGGGCCCCGACAAGGATGGCAAATACTGGATCAAGGGAGACGGCATTAAGGCCGCCTTCATTCCCTATGGCGCCTCCATCACCAATCTTCTGATCGACGACCAGTACGGTATTTCTCGAGATATCGTCGCTGGCTTCGATAATGCTACGCACTATAGCATTGACGAGTCTCACCCCCATCTCGGAGGTGTTCCCGGAAGATACGCCAACCGTATTCGCAACAGCACGTTCGAGATTGACGGAAAGAAGTATCACGTCACGCCCAACGACAACCCTACGCCTGAGTCACCCAAGGGCGCTGATACTCTCCACGGAGGACCCGATGGCTGGGACTACCGCAACTTTACTGTTGTGTCGTACACCGACTCCAGCATCACCTTCTCCATCGTTGATCCTGATGGCAAGGAGGGTTTCCCTGGAGAGGTTGTCTCCTACGTCACCTACACCCTGACCGGCATGGACTGGGATTTCAAGATTGTTGCTCTTGCAACCACCAAAAAGACCCCTATCATGCTTACCAGCCATACCTACTGGAACCTCGACGGCTTCTCTAACAACGAGACAAGCACCATTTCCAACCATACGCTTTACATGCCCTACGGTGGCCAGCGTGTTGCGACTGATAACATTCTCATCCCCACTGGTGATATCATTCCTAACAAGAAGGGATCTGTGAATGATTTCTGGAGCAAGCCCAAGATGATTGGTGACCAAGCCAACAACAAGGACTTGGAGAACAACTGCGGTTTCAACTGCACGGGATATGGTTAGTATTCATTCACACGATCTATAACATCGCTAACCAATCTCAGACACCTGCTACAGCGTCAACCGTCGCCAGCTCGGAAACTTTGACTGGCGAACTGAGGGCCCCGTGGCCACTATCTCTTCCGCCTGGTCTGGCATTCAGCTCGACATCTACACTGATCAGGACGCCTTCCAATTCTACAGCTGCACTCAGCAGAAGGGTACCATGCCTCTCAAGAAGACCCAGGGTCTCAAGGATAACAAGGACTTCCCCCGAATTATCCCCAAGTATGGATGCATGGTTGTTGAGGTTCAGGACTACATTGACGGCATCAACAACCCTGAGTGGCAGAGGCTTGAGAAGCAGCTCTATGAGCCTGGTGGCAACCCTTATGTTCTTCAGGCCAAGTACCGCTTCAGCCTGAAGGGCAAGCAGTAGATTTTAGATTCAGGGTTAGGTTGATGAAATAATTGATAATATTCGAAGGACTTCTTATTTGTCTAATGAAGCAACAATGGAAAATTGCTTGTTTCGTATTGTGATAGTCCGCAGTTCCGAATCCTGTCTATGTCAATATCCGTTATCAAGAAACCTGTAGTCGCGTTTGGACCAAGTTTCTGTGTTGGCGGTCCCAGTGTGGGTCCTCGACGCTGTAATCCTGTATTGTTTTTGGCTCAGTATTTCTTCCAGAAGCTTTTTCAGGCAGCCAAAGCAATCAGCAATGTCATATACGCGATAAGATCGTAATCCGGTTATAATGCTCCAGACAATATCTTCATTACGGATTTAGCAGAAAGAGGGAGATGAGCATTGGGGCGTTGTGGCTTGTACAGCTAACGGGAATGGCTAAAACGATTGAAACTATTGATTCTCGGACCCCGACCCAACGCTAGCCAGGCTGATATTCCCAGCCGTAGAAAAGTCGCTGCTAGTTTCGTGATGCTAAGAATAAAGAAATGGGTAACTGGGTGGAATCGTATGCAAATACAAGTAGGCCGCTTTGCCTCATCGCTTTTGTCGGTCTTCGTGCATCCTCCACTGTCCAAGTGCATCCGCAACAGTCACTCGTTTAGCTGCCGCGTTTACATCCACTCATTACTCATTAATTCTGTTCTTAATCATTAATTGCGGAAAGTCCACCACCAAGGCAAAATGGTTCATTACAAGTCTCTCTTCGTGGCTCTCGCCGCTGTCTCAACTGTCGCCGCCGGTCCTTGCAAGCCCAGCACCACCAGCGCTGGCCTGAGCACTACTGCAACCGTCCTCGAAGAGCCTACCAGCACCCAAACCTCCGCTATTGAAGAGACCACTACCACCACCGTTGATGAAACCACAGCCGCTGCCACTACTACGGCCCCTATCGAGGCTGCTCTCACTACCACCACTGTTGCCGCAGACACCACCACGACTACGGCTCCTTCTGGAGTCTGCGGTATAACTGGTTATTTCCTCCAGAACCAGGCACTGAACTATCTGAACAGTCCTGGAAAGAAGGACAACGTTAGGCAGTGCCTTGAGGCCTGTGCTGCTTATGCTGGCTGCGAGGTCGTTGCTTTCTACACCGACAGGGCCTTCGCCGACGACATCGGCAGGTGCGAGTTCTTCAGTGGTGAGCTTGTCACTGATGGGCAGGATACTTTCTACGAGTGGTCCGAGGTTAGCTGCCTGGATAGCTTGCAAGACTAGGTGGCGGATTCTGTGGCTTCTTTAGCCTTGACGACAGATGCGAATTGAGCATTTTGATTCGTTCAGGATATTGTTATTTCATAAAAACTAGCTTGAATGTATCAGATGATTTTATATGGTCACCTTAGCTCTAGTTCATTGTAATAGGTGGCTCATATCAGGAGAGCACAAATACCCATATCCTCCATCGATTGCCTCGCACTCCAAACCCTACTTGGGTCTCGCCGTCGTTGCTTCCAAGCATTTTGCATCACACTATACACCGTACCACAATTAGTAAATCCCGCCTCAGCATGATCCATTAGCTTCGTCAACAGGTCGTCGAAGTACTGCTCATTTGGGGGAAGCGCCATAGAACCTGCAACGCAAAGAGGCCATGGTGTTGCTCGTAGGGATATATGCGGAGGTAGGTTGTCTAATACTTCGACGACTCGCGATACTGCGCGGTGAGGGTCTGGTGATGTGATGTTGTGTTCTGAAGCGAGAGTGTAAAGATGGACGAGTGCTGCGGTTGCGAAGAGATGGGTTACGGAGCGGTTTGTCGGAGTCAACTTTTGGGCCGATTAGCAAACACTCACTCATAATCTTGTAAGCTGATACAGACCGTTGATCCATCATCTAATGCCGCGTCTATTCCATTATAAATGCGTTTATCTAGGTCATTAATGGCGATTTGTAAAGCCTCACTTTCCATTGTTATGGCCCTTGAATCCAGGGCCATCATATCACCAATTGCGATCATGATGCAGTTTGAGCAGCCCATAACTCTCGACATGTCGATATTGCCGGCGATTAGCCAATCGTGATATGGTAGCTTTGGTGCAGTCCCCGTAGCTAGAGGCGCTAGGACATCGATCCAGACCAGATTAGACAAAATGAACTTTTGCGCAGTATTCATGCCTCGCTGGAAGTCGAAATCTGGGCTCGAAGGATCGGAAGTGTCAAAGTCGAAGTCGGAGGATGCCAGGTTCTGGATCACGGATACGAGGGCGTTAAAGTGGGCTTGCCAGTTGTTTGTGCCTCCTTGGAAAACCTTCAGCAAGTCAGACGCCGAGAAGAATGAAAGTATGTGCTAGGTATTACCTCAAAAGAGATCAAGAACATACCGCCAGCCAGGAACTTGAGCCATTCCTCGATATTGTCGGCAGAAGCACCCACGTCTCGATGGCGGACGACATGCCGAAGTTCCTGCAGTGCTTTGGTATGGTACTGCAACAGTTCGTCTTCTTGATTCTCTGTATGATAGGGTGAGAAGGTATGTTGGTGAAAGGCGGAAAGAGTTAGGGCTGCGTTTCGAAGAGGTGCATCTACTTGGATGTTAGAAGAGAATAGCTGTGCGCGGGGGTGTTTCTTACTTCGTTCAAGGAGGAAAAAGAGCCAGCCTCTACCTCCCTGATCTGGCGCATCGACGTAGAAAGCATACTGAATCGGAAAGATGTAGTCGAGGTAATGAACAAGATACTGCGCCTCTCGAAAGATGGTGTTTGTAGTTGATGAACCGACTTGTGCTGGACTTTGAGTTATTTCGCCTTCGGGTCGAGAAGTGGCTTTGGCACGCGAAGCTTGTGCTGCTTGAGCTGTTGACCGAGCAAGCTGTCGATTCTGAATGGTCTTGACGCGTCGGAAATTCTCCTTGACTGCAACTTTGATCCGCCGAAGCTCTTCTTGCAATAGGCGATCATTGCTCATCCATTCTGGTGGATCGAGATCATATCCATGGCAGGTAATACTCCGGGTACTACACTCTTTGCATTCTGGGGATGACTCGTCACATCTTCTGTGTCGGATGCGACATGTCCAGCAGCCCCTGCGTCCTCGGGGCATGATCTGCTGTTGTGGATGTTGTCAAGCTCGGAATTGAGCATGCAAGGTGGGAAATCAAGCGAGGGCAGAAGAAGTGGATCGAGGGTGCTTTAATGATATTTTCAGTGGATTGACTAAGCCATTTCAGGGCCCTAGTTGCACTGAAGCGCTAAATCTAGTGGTGTTCAATCGGACAACCACGAAAGATAACGGGCTGGACCTTTCATAACAAATGACGGCGCGCTTTGCAATAACTACTCGAGCCTATTCCTGGGTAGACTGATAGCGATTTATGGCAGGTGATTGTATTTTCAGTGTAAGAAGTCAATGGAGTTCCGAATGTCGGAGGCCAGTAACTCCTGTTGGTCTAGGTGCTAAACCAAGGCCTGAAAGACGGAAGATTCGGTGGAATGATGCATATGGCTCTTATCTCGTACAAGTGAACCAATAAAGTTTATTTATTGACTACAGTAAGTTGCCCGTTATATAATGGACCCATGTACCAATCTCCGTACCCAAGAGTTCGAATGACAAAGCTTAAGCCACATTGCAGGAGAAAGGCCTGCCAACACTGCCTCCGCGGAATTTGGCAATCTGTGGTCATGTTAGTTAGCTTGGAATGTATATCATTGTTAGGCGCACTTACGATCTGGTCAATGCTGGCATATGTGCCGGCAATAAACACAAAGAAACCGACGACAAAGACAATGCAGTTGCAGGCAGCACGCTTGACATTGTGCTTATCATACCAATTGCCCTCCTTGAGAAGGAAGAACCACATGATGGGAGGGATCCAGAACGAGAAGCCCGAAATGAAGAGGGCCGCACAGATCCCCAGAAGCTCGGAGAAAAATGGGATGGCCTCTGCGATAACCCACGAAAGGAAGATCACAAAGGCAACGACGGCCAACCAAGTGATCCAGCCCTTGCGGGTATTGATGAACCGTGTAATAGAGTTTTTGTAAAGTCGACCGTGGATAAATCTGCAAGCGACCGTAGCGTTGATAGAGCCTGAGATATAGATGACGGGCAAGGCAATGCCGAACGCGACTTTCGACACTAACGGGCTGGCGGATAACAAGGCGGGGGACTGAACTTCCTGACCAACGAACGCATAGATTACTGATCCTGTAATTGTATACAGGACGATTTCGGTAAGGCCTAGAGTGACGATAGATTTCGTGAAATCGGCAGGCGTATGCATTTCGGACATGAAGGAAAATTGGGCTGCTGCGAACGCGTACGAGAACACGATGTTGGAGACCGCTGTGAGTGCCTGGGTGAAGCTAAGGTCGTCTTGTGGCCACGCTGACCAAGTGGAAGATGAAAAACCACCTGGGGCGTCTGACCTCTGGATACCAGTGGCGATCATAGTGATACCGATCGCAAGGATGATAGAGATAAAGTCAATGTAACCGAGGATCGCAATCTCAGTGAACGAAGGTGGGATCGCAAGTACCATAAGAATAACAGCAGAGATGACCCCAAAGGCGAGGGTACATACGCTGCTACCTGTAATCTTGACGAGCGCAATTGTGCCGGTCAAGCAGTGAGAACCAGTAGCCAGGATCAACAACCCCAAGAAGACAACAGCGAACAGCTTATCTCCAAAGCCTCCCATCAAAAGCCGACCAGCGTCGACATAATGATCAACATCAGGGTATTTAAGCTTGACAAGACCAACCATGTAACTAGCATACATAGCGATGAGCCCGATGCCAATGCAGGATATAACGCCAGCGACCATTCCGAGAGTAGCGAAAGCTCCAGGGAGACTGAGACTACCGAGGGCAATAGCCTGGACGATGAGGACGACGGTAAGGCGCTTCCAGCCTAGGCGATGGAAGTGAGCTGTGCCTTGGATGGTCTTTTCTTTTTCGAGGTCGGTTTGGAACATCTGGGCAGTGGCTTCGCTGAAGGATGCCTGACGGTGGATGCCATCTTGTTTTTCGCCCGCAACGATAACGTCGGAGTCGTTTGTGATTTTAGGATGGCTCATTGTGAAAGAACACAAAAGCTAGGAAGACAAATGGTTTGATGGGAAAAGAAGGTTGAAGAAGTTACCTGACCTGGGGAGGAAGATCCTATTATATCCTCGACAAGGCAATCTCGTACCGGGTATCCAATCCCTTGGACCGACAACCCCGTGGGGAAGAGTCTGAACGTGCGTGAGCTCCACGCGATAAGAGTTTTACGATCATCGTCAGTCATTAGACTCTGGGAATTGTCAGGCATGCTGACTGGTTGACCAATTCCCAGTTTGAGTGGGTTATCGAACAACCGAGTCTGGGCCCTTAAGCCATTGCTTTCCGACCCAGTGTTTAGCGAGTTATGATATGAAGGGCGGGATAGTTAGTGGATGCTTGCTGCTGTAGGGCGCAGTCTGAACGAATATCGGACATGATGCTCGAAGCGAGCTGTTGACTCTGGCTTGTATAAACCCAATGCATCACAAACTCAACAGTATAGATACGAATTCGTCAATGCATTCATGAACCAGACAATAATCCCTTATCTTCTTCATCTTCTATTAACTACCTGATATCTTGGGTAATGAATTGATATCCACCATCTCCATTTTGAAGAATCTGTTACTAATAATCTGCGACTTTAATTCCGCATTACGATCAGACACGCTCGGAAATGGGGAAACATTGGGGATTCGTTTTGGGGCCTGAGCGGGGAACTAACGTCCGAGTCAGTGCTCTAACTCTCTGGGAATGCTAATTGGATAAACGGCTGAGCCGAAGACTTTATTATGGGGCCATCAGAATTGCACACTGGGAAGGAAGCTCGGAATTCAGTTGGGGTGGAGCTGATCAGACGACTACGATAAAAGTTGATCTTGGAGATACAATTCTCAAACCCCAAACATCGCAACGTTTGTTAAGCTTCGTTTTTTCTTTTGATCTCACACCTCTCTTTTACTTGAGATATTGAACCGCCAGTCCTTGTTCCCAAGACACCATGGCAAAAACATTATTCGTCAACGGCCGGATCCTGTCCAAGACAGAGACAGGCCTCAACGGCAACGCCCATTTCTCAGATTGCATGCTCATCCAAGACGACAAAATTGTCGCGGTCGGGTCTCGTAATGAGATCTCCCAGACTCTAGGTTCAGACATTCACATTCGCAATCTTGATCAGCGCGTCGTTCTTCCCAGCTTCATCGATGGCCATATGCATCTCCTCCTACTCGGTCAATCGCTCCGAAAGCTCGACCTTTCAAGGTGTACTTCACTTGAGGACATCCGTTCATGTATCCGAAAATACGCTGCTGAAAACCCAGAGACACCAACTATCCTTTGCAAAGGATGGAGGCATTACATGACGCCGGGTGGAGTTACGGCAGCAATGCTAGATGATCTTGATCCACGACCTATTTTCATCGATGCAGGCTCTTTACACTCCTGCTGGTGCAATACCGCGGCTCTGGAGGAGCTTGAGGTTGATGGTATGCCAGATCCAGCTGGTGGCAAGATTTATCGTGATGCAGATGGAAAGCCATCCGGGCTTTTGGACGAGGGCGCCATGATGTCGATCAGTAAGTTCCACCAGACGAAATTGTCTATCGCACTAAAAGCTAATCGCAACGGACAGTTTGGCCTTTCCAAGCAAAGTCATCCCCCAAACATGAACGAATAGAGGCTATCCGCGCCGCCGTGAAGGAGTACAACGCAGCTGGCTACACTGGCGCAGTCGAAATGGCCATGGATGAGGAAGCATGGGATGCACTCGTTACTCTCAAAGAAACAGAACCCAATCTGTCACTGAGATTAGCAGCCCATTGGCTCATCAAACCAACCGCCAACCTGGAGCAAAACTCAAAACAAGTGCAGCGAGCCATCGAGCTGAGCAAGCAGTACAACTCGTCAACAAGTCCTGATCTTCGACTTGTTGGAATTAAGGTCATCACCGACGGTATTGTCGACGCATGTACTGCCTACCTCTCTGAGCCGTATGCCACTTCTGGATGCCCACCACCTATCTGGGAGCCTGAGTTCCTCGAACCCGTTGTCAAAGAGGCTGATGCTGGTGGCTTACAAGTTGCCTTGCATGCGATTGGCGACGGCGCCGTCAGAATGGCTATTGATGCTATTGAGAAGCACGCTACACCAGGTGGAAGGCATAGGATTGAGCACTTGGAGCTCGTTTCCCCAGAAGACGCTAAGAGGCTTGGAAAGCTTGGTCTAACAGCATCCATCCAGCCCATTCACGCAGACCCAACAGCATTGACAACATGGCCTGAACTCATTGGGGAGGAAAGATATAAAAGAGCATTTGCATACCGCGAGTTCGCTGATGCAGGTGCCTTGATGGCGATTGGTACTGATAGCCCTACATCACCATGGTCGCCTATGCATAATTTCCATGTCGCTATCAACAGGCAGTCCTCCAAGAACCCGGAGAATCCCAAGATAGTACACGAGCATTTTAGATTAGGTTTGTGTGAGACATTTGTCGCCGGTACAGAAGGTGCAGCGCGAAGTATTTTTGCTGAAGATCGTGTTGGAAGCTTGACACCTGGGAAACTGGCAGACTTTATTGTTGTTGACATGGAATGGGATCCGAAGACATTACTCAAGGCTGAGGTGAAGGAGACCTGGTTTGGAGGATCCCGGGTATTCTAAATAAATTTAAGATTATAAAAGATTATCAAGACTATGAATTCACAACTCAACAGTGGCATGTATAGGGTTGTCAATATTTGTAACTTATCCAATAAATTTGATTGTATTGGCAATGGTATTTCATCTGTTCAGCTTGCCTTGGGCAGTTTGTGCACATGAAGCTTACAGAACAGGTTCTCAGTCTAGAGATCAGACTATCAAAGACTTTTTATCCTTCAGCAATCTACTGCACAGGATCAAAATGCCTCCGATGAAAATAGTCAGCCCAGCCCAGACCCAAGCAGCCGTATACCCCATACTCCTTCGCAATGCCCCTCCAACAGGCGGACCGAATAACAGCGCGACAGACATGACCGAGAAGGCCATACCAAATCTTGTCCCGATTCTTCGAGGATCACTAGTTAGTCTGACAAAGATGGTCGGCTGAAGCGCGAAGAAGGACCCCGTGAAGAAGCCCTGGCTGATGACGGTAACAAGCAGTCGTGGAGTTGTAGTTGCTGAGATGAGACACAAGCTTGTCGTGGCAAGAAAGACTGCTGCACTAATAATAGTGTTCATAGGCCCGAGGCTCTGAGCGAGAAAAGCAGGGAGGATACGGCCAAAGATTGAGCTGCTGTTGAGAATAGCAAGCATATTCCCAGAGAGATCAGACGCAATGTTGTTGTCTAGGGCGTAGCTTTGTACGTAGACGAATGGTGTGTACATTCCCAAGAAGACAGAAAAACACCCAGCCACGAAAAGAACGTAAGGCCAGTCAGTGAAAGCTGTCTTGTCAAGAAGTTGCCTTCGTTGGGATGGTCCGTTGGGATTTGGCCCCGGTCGAAGCACGACGTTGGAAAACAGGAGCAGAGCCAACAGTAACAAAGCCATAGCCCTCGTTGCCCATGGCAAGCTTGTCTGTGCGTTGAGCTCCCGAATCATGATGGGGAGAAGAACACTGCGAATTGCGTCAGAGAGAGACCAATAGGGATGGATGCTCTTGACTTACCCTCCGAGTCCACTACCGCAAGCTGCAAGTCCGTTGACCAAGGGCAATTTTGTAGTGAACCATAGTGAAGTGATGGCAACACTCAAGATCGATAGACAACCGGCGCCAATGCCAATCATAAGGCCTTGAGTGAGAAGATACTGCCAATACTTTTGACTCAGGCTTTGAAGTACAGTGCCGGTGACAATGAAGGTAGACCCAACTGCCAGAAGGTGTCGAAAGTAACCAGAGTCATAAATTGGACCAACTATGAAGCCTGAGAATACCATCAGAAACGTCTGTAGAGAACCAATAACTGAGATCTGAAATGGCGTGTGAGTTGAAAGCTGATCTCGCTCATAGATGGTTTGGAAGCTTCCAAAGCTTGCTATGAGGCCTGCACCATTCTTTGTTAGTTCTTCTCCGATGCTTTTTGGTGATATTACTTACCCCAGGTGCAAAAGTAGAGGCAAAACGAGCCTGCGACTTGCAGCCACGCGAGCAAACCGCCATTTGGGATTGGCTTTGGCGATGTATCATCAACCGAGAAACTGCTCTCGACCAGAGGGTTATCATCGGTTCTGTCTTTCGTAGTGTCCATTGCTGGTCGAAGACATTGATGAAAGTCCTTGACTTACAAGCTGAACAGCATACCTATTGAAGGGAAGATAGACCGAAATACAACCGCCATGCTTATCAATCTCCATTTCTCTGACAATACTTTTGCTAGGATAACCCATTCTTGGACTTTTCCCGCTTTCCTATTTTGGTGATAGACCTCGGCACTTCTCCCCACAGTGGATCTCGATGAAAAAGATAAAACTCAACATCAGCAGATCAAGGCGCCATGTCTGTGCCACTCCTGAACGGGTACTATCTAGTCAGTCCGAGTATTTGTAATAATCACATGAAGAAAGAATATTTATCCCACTTATCAAAATCGCGTTTTGACCACGAATTCCTTGGCCAACAACCTGGACTCTGGAACCTTTGCATAATTTTTGCATGTCATTCTTCCAACTTGGTGAAACATCCGAGGGCTACCTAGCTAGGAAGGTGGTAAATAATTTTTCCTGCTCTCAATTAAGCAACCCGGGGGATACCGCGACTAAGGCGGTGATGCGGCGAAGCAGGCAAGATTGAGTTCATGTGGGATTAGTGCCGGCATGGCATGATGCAGGCACTGCCAAGAATGGTAATTCCTTACGATAGGACCTTGCAGACAGGATATCACTGTAGATCCTTGACGGAGATAGTGATTTCGGTGATGAGGATGTTGGGGGCTTTAACAAAGGTACGTTGGGGGCTGAGAAATTGATCACATCAGATCACAGACTAGATTGAGACAGAAAATAGAGTCCGAAGTTCGAAAATGCTGTTTAAGTCAAAATTGGAGTACATCGAGAAGAGAGTTAATGAAGAGGAAAATTTCATCAAATGTCACGAGCTGTAAATAGAATTGAGCGTGATGCAGTGCAAAGTCTAGTATTTTGAACAGTAAAAACAAATAATTTACAACCAATATCTACCCTAAAACCTTATCGAGACTTTACAAAGTAGGAATCCAAGTATCCTTTCCAGGCCTCGTCCTCGAAAGTGCCAACATATCCGACATACATATCCGGCCGAACAATCGCAATAGCCGAGTCCTCGTTCTTGGCCCAATCAGCAGTGAAATTCTTGTCTCCATCCCTGTTTTGGTGACATCCCATATGGCCATTAGTCGACCCATTGGGCAGAATAGTGTAAACGGGAGCCGAGACGGAGATCGCCGGAAGTCGTCTTCCGATAGCCAGGACGATGAAATCTCCATAAGAGACGTTTTCATAGAGTCGCGACGTTTTACCGGAAGATCCAGTTATCACCACATCGGGACAGCGATATCCAGGTTTCCAGATGTCAAGTTCCGTACCCTGGATCAGTGGAGTGGCAAACTCGCTGTAGTTGACACCCATGCCTTGCTACGTTAGTTGGTGATATGTAACTCTGATGGCGAACGCACCTGTGATAAAGCCGGCATTTCGTTCGATTGTGGAGACATATTTCTTGGCTGTGTGTATGGTGTCCCTGACTAGTGCTGCAGCCACTCCGATGACTTGAGCGGCGGTGGATCTCCGCTCGATGTCGTAGCTGCGAAGAATATCGTCTCTTGCTTCGGGAGTAAGGTTGGATGGGCGTGCGAGTGCTGAGAGACGCCAGGCCAAAGCGAAAGCATCGGAGACACCTGTGTTTAAGCCTTGGCCGCCGTTGACGGAATGAACGTGAGCAGCATCTCCGGCCAAGATGATTCTTCCATGACCTTCCTTGGAGATAAAGGTACCAGCAAGCCGTTCCTTGACTGAGACCTGATTAGTATGCGAGAAATAACACTTTCGGGAGACATACCATGAAATGTGCTGAACCATTCCGTTTTCGTAAATTCCACTCGATATGGTGCTAGATGTTCTCTGATAGACTGCTCAGCCAGCTGCTGCGTGATCTCACCCTTAAGAAGAACATAGAATCGAGACATTTCTCGTTCTCTTGGGATCCACGCAACCCGAGACTCTCCATCAAGCTCGAACGTGATGATCTCAGGACAGACAGGGAAATCAGTGTCCAAGAAGGTATCAAGAACTGCCCAAGTCATCTCCGGCTTGGTACCAGTGAAACTGATACCTAGCGTGTTTCTGACAAAGGATCGTGCACCATCAGCCCCAACAGCATATTTGCTGCGGACCTTTCGACCTGAGCTTGTCATGACGGTGACAGAATCGTCTTCTTCAGCAATGCTGATAACGTGCTCGTTGTAGCTTACTGCATCGCCGAGACGATTGCGCATCACCTGTTCAACGACAGGCTGTCCGATCATAAGGAAGTTCTTGTGAAAGGCATGCTCGATACCAACCCACCAAGCATTCTGGCGAGACTTGAAATCGCCCTCTTTGAAAGTAGAGCTCGCTGTTGTTGTTAGACTATGTCTTTGGAGTTTCTAGGTCTGCTTACTGTTGCATTTGAGGCCATCAGGCAAAAGCTCATCGAGGATGCCAGCAACCTCGAAGTACTGCTGAGTTCGAGCGTTGAGTGCATCAGCACGACCGAGCTCTAGACTACAAGGCTTCTCATCTGTAAATCTGTTAGACTCGCTTCTCAATCAACTCAGAGTCTAGTGCAGCTTACCCAGGACTCGGACTGAGATGCCCAATGGTTGAAGGAGAAGGGCAACAAAGAGTCCAGTAGGACCGCCACCAACGATAGTAACATCAACTTTCTCCATGATTTTGAATGTCTGCGAATAACTTCGATTTCAAAGTTTAAGTTTTGGAGTTCTTGATATTACAGTTCTATGTAATTGGCGGGAAAGGCCCAGATAAATCACCAAAGTCCTATCTTACACGAGCTCTCCATCGACCTACCTAACTCGGCTTGATCAAACCACCTCAGCAAGTCAAGGATAAATTTTTGAGATGTCTCATCTGAATAACCATATCCTAGCTTGTTACACCATCACAAAGGCCCGAGAATCATTCAACGCCGGGGAACTTTAAACTTGGCCGGGTGGGATAACAACCGAACGGGATAGCCGCGCGGGATGCCGATCATCTCCACGGACCGTCCCCTTGCGAAAATCCAAGTTTTTAGCCCCAACCCGACTAGCATTTCATCAATACGGAAATACAATGACGAAAAGTGTGGCTTGGCTTCCAGATTGATACCTTCTACTCTAGGATTTCACATCCGTGCAAGTTGACAGGGGGGGTTTGGACAATTTTATGAGCTTCCTGATGAAGCGATTTTGTGTCATGCCTTTTTCTCGGATTAGGCGATGTGTGACGAGGGTAATTGTTTTGCCACGCAATTGGGTGGTTGTACGATGGCCCACTGCTGAGACGACTCGGTGTTTTTCGCAAATTGTCTTAGTAAAACGAAAATGGGACTATGGAGGGATGGATGAGTTGGGAGTATGTAACTTGTAGCTCACATGTTGATAGCAGATAGTAGACTGCAAGATTTATATCCTCTTATCTCCCTGACTATATCCTTCATCTGGTCAAGTTTAACATTCAACTTCATTTACATACCAACAAACACTCATCAAGCGATCATAATCTTTCATTTTACCATGGCTGTATCCAGTCTTCGTCCCGTGATTCCCTTCCCTTTTGGGACTGCCGCTCACAATGTTTCTGCTGAACCATTGACCACCGCTGTCGATAGGGCGGCTCTTGAGACATCAAGCAAAATCCTTGATATCATCGGAAGATATCGCATGAAACAAGACGACAACCTCTACTCACATTCCGACGAGTCAACTCTCAAATTCATCGCTCTCATCTACACGCACGTCAAGGCTGGTAAGCCAGTCCCTATGTGCCTACCAGCTTTCCCTTTCAAGTCACCAAACTCGACATCAAAGACTTTGGGAAAGCTCCCTGATAAGGGTGAAGAGATTGCTCTTGCTCACCTGAGCGGACTTTGCAGTGCTATTGGTGATGTATATGCGCCAGGTGCCAAACTTACTATCATTTCCGATGGATTAGTATATAATGGCAGGTTCACATGACAAAACTTTCAAAGAACCTAGCTAACGAAGACAGACCTGCTTGGTGTCCCAGATAGAGATGTCTGGGCATACGGCGAGACTCTTCGCTCGATGGCAGCTGAGAAGGAATTTCACAACATCTCCTTCGCACGACTTCGTGATCTTGTTGAGATCGATCTACCAAAAGACCTCGAGGAGATGACCTATGTTGCCAACGCATCAAACTTTCGACGTGCACTTCTCAACACCTTCAGCAAGCCCGGATGGAGTTGGGACGAAGTCCGCCAATCAGATGACCAGTGCATGACTTACCGCGGATACATCAAGTTTCTTCAAACAGATCTGGAAACAGTGTATCCGGTTGATGAGAACCGCAGCAAGTCAAAGTATAAGAGAGGAATTGAGTACATTGCGAAGCAAATGATGGCTCGTGGTGATGTAAGTGGCAAACTCTCCTGATTCAGAGCAAGTCGTGTACTGACTTTGCAGGCCTTTGCCAATGCTGTTCGACAAAAGTATCCTGACCATGTTCGGCTGTCAATCCATCCCTCAACTGGGGCTGTCAAGCTTTCCATCAGCCTTTTGCCTACCGAGCAACTCTACACCACGCCCTGGCATTGCAGCGTGGCTTACAGACTAGACGGTACCATCAGAACAGGGATGCGATCTGAGTTTGACAACGATGAGAGTCTCGAACTGGTCTACGACAACGGAAGACCTTCGCATTATCGCGAGAAGTCGCCTCTGCTATCGTGGGCAGAAGACAAGGGAGGCATTGCCATCGACCCGATGTACCCCGCTGGTCTGATAATTCGTCCTGCAAATGGAGCTGGCTCCCTTACACTTGACGACATCGACACGAAGAAAGTTCGCGCCTTGTCAGAGATCAACTCGCCCGTTGTTCTCAAAGGATTTGTCAAGAAGCCGAATCGCGACCGCTTCATTGATTTCAGCCACCGTTTCGGAACACCCTTACCTTGGAAATTCGGCCTGTTGCTTGAAGTCAAGGACCGAGGGCAAGATGCTCGAGGCCTGAACAACGTTCTATCTGCAGAGCCTATGCCATTCCACTACGATGGTCTGTTCAAGGTCGTCAAGCAGACAGATGAGAATGGAAATGAAAAGACAGTCTCGACTCCACCTCAGTAAGTGCGATTTTGAAGAATAGGATCCAATAACTGACCGTATGATTAGATTCCAGCTCTTCCAGGGCGCTACATCCTCACCTAGAGATACCGGTTTCACCCTTTTCTCTTCATCAACTCTATTCTTCAAGTACCTCCCATCATGGTTGAAGCAGGACATCTCCAACCTCACCTGGAGTGTGTCTACATCAGCATTCGACAACACCGTCCTGAGAGGCCTGCCTCTAGCTATTGATCATCCTACGACCGGCAAGCCATGTCTTCGATACCACGAGCCTTGGCCTCAGTCCAAGACACGATTTGATGCTTCGGATGTTACGATTGACGGACTTGAGGTTACTGAGAGTGCTGCTATCTGCGAAACCATCGACTCGGTTCTTTATGATCGTCGGGTTGCGCTGTACTATGCTTGGGATAAGGGCGATATTCTGGTCAGCGATAACATCTTGATGATGCATACCAGGAGTGATTTCACTGCGGGGATTGATCGTGAGCTGTGGAGAATTCACTTTGACTAGTGTACTGCTATTATTTGGGTAGCAGATTTGAGTATGTTTCATTGTGGGTTTGAAGGTTTCATATAGATTATTTCTGCAATAGATTGCTTCTGATACTTAAAGCCCATTGGTCCACGCCTTGACTACTATACCTTATCTCAGAGTGCATTGTGTCTAGTTACGGATTCGTCCCGGGAATCCCGTCCGGAGATATCTCGGTCGGCATCCACTTCCGACTCGGATAGACTACCGACCAAACCTTATGACATGCTATAATAAGGATGGGATCGCAGGGTAGCCCTGTTCATGATAAACTCAATGTCCTCAATTATCATGGTCGAAGTCAAGCAATACCATCTCCTGCCAACGGATCTTATTCCGAACTCACCAAGACCGCTTCTGCACTACAAGAATGTCTTAGCCAGGCGCCCTAATAGCTCCAAGTGCGACCCCGCCGAGGTCTGGAACATGTTTACCAAGAACGGATGGGACGTCCAGTGGATATTTCGATACCCAAACACGCAATTGTCACATTTTCACTCTGAGGCTCACGAATGCATGGCTGTTCTCTCGGGTACTGCAACAATCCGCTTTGGAGTCGGTGATACGTCCGAGGACCTCCAAGAAAATACATACGGATCAGCTTGGGAAAAAGGCGGGATTGTGTTGGAGGCCGAGGCAGGAGACGTCTTTGTCATTCCAGCTGGCGTAGCGCACAAGACACACAACACCAAGCCGGCAGCCGAGTTCAAGCTACTGTCACCAGGCGTTGGACATGGCATTGAGGCCGATGACCCGAAGAAAGCGTTGTCCGAGATTAAGCTGGATGGATATACTATGATGGGGGCGTATAACGGCGGTGAATGGGATTTCGTGAAGAGTGGAGGAGACTATGGCAAGTCATGGACGGTTCCTAAGCCGAAGATGGATCCTGTGTTTGGAGAGGCAGAAGAGGGACTTGTTAAGACTTGGCCAGGAGGGGATACCAAGGTTGATTTGGAAATTGTTCAAGTGGAGAACAGAGAGTACAAGTCAAAGATGTAACTCATCGGCTCTTCCAATGGTGGCACGGGATTAGTTACAAAACACCACCCTCGTAGCATTAGAGTCTCCATGCTCATAGGTCAGGGACGTCACCAGGCAGGAAAAGGCGGACAGTTTGAGCTAAAGTTGATTCACTAAGTATGTATGAACATAATAGAAAAGGAAACGATCCAGTCACTCTCGACACTAGTCATATCATAATCCATCTATCTCGTATTCGCATATTGAATTAGAAAGGGAGTAGCCATCATCCCTTAGTCCTGGACACCAGTAGGAGTGTTGCAGAGGATGCCTTGGTCAAGCTGCAATGGTCAGTAATGAGTCAAGTAAGTTGATAGGTCAGGCTTACAATAGGCAGGACACAGCATCGAGCTCGCTGGCCAATGGCGGAGCAAACAGCACTGAAGTCAGTGGCGTTGGCAGGGGTGGAGGGAGCTATCTATGTTAGACTGAGCCTTGCTGAGGACATGCTTGAACTTACGGTTTCCGCAGTCGAGGTCGGCAACTCCAAGGACATCAGTAGCACAGCATTGGGAAGTGCCGTAGAGACCAGAGCAAGGGATATAAGCCTGGCGCTTCTCCTCAGTGGGGAGAGCAGAGACGGCAGTAGCCAGGAGGGTCACGATAGCGAGTGAGAACTGCATGATGAATTGAGTGAATGAGTAGATGCTAGAATGATATGAAGCTTGGGAATGTGGATGCAGATTTCAAACTGATTCTCCAACAATCCCCATATTTATACAAAATCCAAAGTATAGATCCCATAAATCATTAAGATCATCGTCAGTAAACTAAATAGCCTCAACGTCATTATCTTACAACAAATCTCCAATGAATACCACGTTTAAAGCCGTCGACGTTTCCGATGGCGATATCCCTGGCCTATATCACCTATATATTGACTTGAAACCTGTTGTAGCGTTACAACGGCCGGGCGGCTTACAGCTCTGCAGGGATCCAACGCATAAACGTGTCGCGACGATCGCTCGATCAATTGGCCATGCTGATTCGCTGGACCGTCGGAGGAAACACTCAAAGGAATAGCCGACTGCCGAAACGATCACACCAACCATTAACCGTTAATTTTAGAAGGCTAATTTGAGGCGAATTTGGAAACAAGTTGGTTGCTGGGCCGATGTCATGACCTGTTAGGAGAAAGTAATTGGTCGGGTTGGTTCCTGTGAGGCCTCATTGGTGTACGGCAACGTTCCAAGACCGTTATTGATCGTCGTTTTGGTCTTCCTATCAGCTTCTTCAGCTTGGAGTTTGTTGGGGCTGGCATAACGACGTGGCAAATCATGAATGTGCAGATTGTTTCTCATACTGTTCCTGCAGAAAGTGGACCTACACGCCGAGGACTTGATCCGGGTTCCGACCCCGGTAAATGAGCATAAACTTGATTAACATCAGATATCCGAAACTTATATCCGATCAGATTATATAGGTGGCTTGACTTATAAGGCGGATTAAGCCTCCTAAACCAGATAATGACATCAACTATCATGATGATTCAATAGGCACCGTACCTATCGCTTGGGTATCCTTATCAATTGAGAGAGAAACCAAGGAAAGTCCCATACAAAAGCACGACTCCTCGCAAGACAATCTGTTTCTGGAATCCTGACGTAAATCTTTCTTGTTTAATCAGTGATACCTGACCCCATCTCTCAGCTTCTTTGGATCTATGCATCAAGTTCCTTGCTTTCCTCAGCTGAAACCGCAGCCTTTCACCTCCGTCATCGCACGATTCACCAGACAGGTCGAAAGTCTGGAGCCTGATTCTTAATCTGCCGTTGTGAAAGTGGCTGCATGAGCTGAAAACATAGTGACTGTCTTGTTCGCGACATGTGATAAAAACAAACCAGGTTCTCGGCTATTTATCCGCAATGTCTAAAAAGCCCAACATTGCTGCAAGCACTGCTGAATGTTAGGTCTCTGATTCCATATTACATCTTTCCTATCATTCAAGACTTACAAGCGCCAGCAGTGACGATATACGAAGCTGTTCCCCACGCAGTCTGTATGGTAGCCAAGTCTGTCCACGCCTTTGAGTTGAGCCAAATACCAATGGCCAAGCTTAGCAAGACTGGAACGAGTACTACGATCGAGATGCGTGTAACTGACCAGTCTAGAACCAGCTCAAGACCATATTCGCCTTCGAGTACATCAAGTCTCTTGTTATTGAGGGTGCAATGGATCCAGTCTGACCAAGCTAAGGAGATATGTCGAGGAACATGCCATCTTCTGTAGGTAGTCATCAATAGCTGCAAGTCGCCAACACCGTTATCATCTAGGTTGATGCGTTTATGTGTTCCAGTGTCTGCATCGCACTGATTCATCAGCATGAGTTGGAAGCTGGCAAACAATGAGGACAAACCTTGTAAAGTCTGAAACCTTTTAGATGTTTTAGTGAGAGAAGAGTCCCTCTCATTCCACGTAGTCGGAACGTCGCCCAGCGAAGCTTGGAGAAAAGCTGGTCAGGCTTATCGACAAAGACAACTCTTTCTTTCGGATTAGGATAGCCGCGAAGGAATAAACTCAGCACGATGTATGTTGGTTGGATCCGTGACTCAAACTCAATAGCTGAGGTGCGTGTGACGCCGAAAACAGGCGTTGAAAAGCTCGTCTTCCACTCGATCCTTTCCGCTTGCGCCTGTCTTGGATCATGCTGCGTAGGTGAGGTTTCACCATCTGCAGCTCCATGCTCCTCATCACGTCGCGGGATCGGGTTCAGTGGAAACATCACTTCTTGATAAGCCTTTGGATACGGAAATGTTGCGCTTTCTGTGATCTCATAGTTGGAGCTCAATTGCGGCATTCCCCCGGCTGCTGGAGCCTTTAAGAAGAACTTGTTCTTAACAGTCCGCTGATGTCGAAGTGATCTGATGCACGGATTTCGCTGCTCTAGAAGGCCACTGTAGTCTAGATGTCCTATGCCGTATGAGAAGTATGCATGCCAGGCTGTAGTAGGGATGGGGCCGGCAGGTGCTGGCTGTGACAGGGACACAGGCGTATCAGCGGTATCGTCAACAGGTAGCGCCATGTTTAATTGCGACAGCCGAGTAACTATGGATGTTTTGCTTGACTTCAATAATTATCTAAGCAGGTCGCGAGAACGAACCCCGCGTAACGAGGATTGAAAATGAATTGGCCTTTCAATCTTCAGCCGCAAGCCACCAAGAACCCTCCAATGAGACGTCGGAGGTTATGCAGTGTTGAAAGGTCTGTCCATTGGACCAATCATCACGCGCCACTGACAACCTCTCTATGCTAGGGCTGCGAGCTAGCATTGATGGTTTTGCAGCTAGGCATAAGGTCAAGTGATAATATTATGTGAAGGATAGAGGACTAAGAAATGATTGTATTTGAAAACTATATTCTGCTTAATCAAGATGAGATGAGCCAGGCAAGTCTTTAAAGACTAGCTGACGATTGCGGCTGAACTACAAGCAATTGTTAGTGAAGTTCCCTAGCCACATAAGACACAACTTACCCTTACGCCCTTTTTGACATCCATAACAAGGGCCTCTTGTGAAAACAAGATGAAAGATTTTTGTGAATCGATAATGGACTGAGCATCCTTCTCAAACTGTGCCTGCGTCTTCCTTACCAGCGGGACAGACTCAAGGCCAGTAAGAAATATTTTGTAAACGAGTGCGTATTGCGGCATGTTTGCGCCGCCAAAATAAGAGTTCAAGTCGAACTGATCAGAAACAGCACCGATGTTGCAGATCAGTCCGCAAGCTTGGTTTTGGCAGCAAGCGTTGATTGCGTCAACTAGACGAGGGGTTATCGTCTCTTCCAGCCCAGTTGTGATTTGCGTTCAAGGGACCACCAGGACGCGACCCAAAGGCCGAGTGAAAGACCTGGGTCTGGATGTACTTACTACGTATGAGCTTAGCAACATCATCCAACTCCAGGGATTGCCATGTGGGTCAGTGGGGAGTGGATACGGAATCGATGATCAAAGAACTCTCTACGTGTCATATTAGGCTTACCCCTGCCAGTAGCAATTTGTTTAGCATGGGGCATCATGATGTGAGCACCGGTCTTTTGGTTGTAAATCAGGTGAGATTGATGATTCGGTATGATGGTGGGTGACTGCCAAGCTATTATATAAGTGCAATCAATGTAGCTCAGTTACAGGAAGAGGGTAGCAAAAAGTCCAGGCTAGTTGAATAGCTACAGCACATCTGATGAATTGAATAGAGCCAAAAGATTGACCGAAGGACGGAAGGTTTAGCTGTACAGGATATGGGAAGAATAGCTTAAATTAAGAACCTGTAAATCCAAGATAAGAGTTAGGTGACATAGGTCACCAACTTCTTATGTACGCTTCCACATTTTAATCTATCCAGTCCTTCTTGAACTTCTTGGAGTCCATTGAGAGCTTCATACTCTAAAGGTTTGATCTGGCCATTACCCAACCAGTTATCGAGGCCCCCCCAAAGCCAATAACCAAGCTGAACACCGGCCGCAGAGGGCTGGCCCGTCATTGTCTTTCCCATTATCTCACCACTGTACACTGGCTTGAGTTGTACGCCATCAATAGGCGCTGCCGTGTACTTGATAGCAGTAGCCACTGTTACCGGCTTCTTACAACAGTCCACAATCTTTGAGATGGTTTCCTCAGTAACAACCGTATCAAACGCGAGACGCTGATCAGGTGCGACAGACTTTATCTTGGCGATTAGGTCTGGATCTGACCTAGAAAAGACATAGTCGGCACCTCTGGTTTGCGCCTGAGCTGTAGTTTCATTACTTGATGTAACTGCAACTACACTGTAGCCAGAGATTTTAGCAAGCTGAATAGCAAGCTTGCCTACCCCTCCATTGGCACCCTATTGAATAGTTAGTCTTTGCAGCCAGAGGCAGAAAACTACAGATACTTACCCATATAAGCACGTGGGTGGCAGCAACGTCACTTCTGTCGGCGACTTTCGCTAAACCCATATCAAGGTACAGGCCACAAGCAGCCGTACAGAGACTGAATGGAGGGGTAGATAATCCAAGCACCGGTATCTCAGATTCGATCTAGATGCGTGGTTAGCCTTGTTGTCTTCAGTGCTCTATGAACCTCTCGTTCACATATGGTTTGCGAAATAAGCCGTGGTTTGTACTGACCTTACAGCAATTTACCACCTGTACCAATGCATGACTCTGGTAGGAACATCCGTCGCTGTAACCAACCGTTCCAGTGCTCATAATGAGGTCACCCTTTTGGAACCTTTGGGACTCTCTAGGGTCAATAGCATGCCCAACTATATCCATGCTGAGGATTAGATAAAGTTAGAGAGACTCATTGAAAAGGCATTTGTAGAAATCACAGTTGAGGCTACGCATACCATGGGGGAAAGAAGGAATAAATAAATTCTTTTTGATCTTCTTTTAGTCTAAGTGGTTAAGCGACGTTGCTAATATTTTGACTTGGATTTGAGAAGGTCCAGGACCAGGGGGATCCTACGTCTCTAGCTGCAGGCGTCCAAAGGGAGCCGGGAGAACAAACCGCTTTGCCATGACGGATAGTGTGGGGATGAAAAATAAATCTTTGGTCCAAATAGAGTCGGAGGAATCACTTTGACTATCAAGACTGGGGGTGATGCGATACATCGAGACGGGCATCTCGTATGTATTTCGGGTTCATACTACCAATAAAAATAGACTGTCGGGTTGCTAATCTAGTAATTCAGAGAGAAAAAGAACGCCAGGAGGTGTAGGGATGTGGAGAGTACGGGACGGCAGCCAAGGCGTCGGCATGTGGAGGAGGAATGCGGGCTCAAAGAAGACGAAGCCTGGAGAGCCACAATTCGAAAGCGGGCATATTATAGGAGTATAGTAGCATTTCAAAATGTTAAACAAAAGTAACAAGTCAAATCAATTCAACTCCCCTCAAGTTAAAACAAACCTTGATCATGGCTAAGCAGGACAGTCCCCTTGACGTGGTTATCATTGGCGCCGGGCTCGCCGGGTTGTTAGCCGCCCGAGTACTACGCGAAAAGCAC
Source organism: Fusarium odoratissimum NRRL 54006 (assembly GCF_000260195.1). Taxonomy (NCBI): domain Eukaryota; kingdom Fungi; phylum Ascomycota; class Sordariomycetes; order Hypocreales; family Nectriaceae; genus Fusarium; species Fusarium odoratissimum. The sequence continues at coordinate 203,703 of NW_022158730.1, forward strand.
AACGTCAAAGTATACGAGCGGTCATCTTCGCCAATCGAGGTTGGTGCCGCTATCAACGTTGGGCCAAATGGTGTTCGGATCCTCGACACCCTTGGTTTCGACCGTTCCAGGGCTGGGTCACTTCCTGTTGCGGCTACCAAGGTCTTTACAAAGGAGGGCCATCTCCAGTTGAATGAGAATAACAACTATGTGGATAAATATGGCGCTGACTGGCTCTTTCAACATCGAGCAGACTTGAGAGGGGAGTTTCTTCGGTTGGCGACTGAGGATACTGGCGTTTCGGGTATACCAGGGAGACCGGCTGAGGTGCTTTGGAATCAGAAGGTTATCGACATCGATCCAGAAGAGGGTCAAATCACACTGGCATCGGGTGAACAGGTCAAAGCAGATCTTGTGATTGGTAAGTTGTTCAAGCATGGCCTAATCGACCGGTTAACCGATGACGCGCAACAGCTGCGGATGGCATCAAGTCTGTGGTGAGGCAATACGTAATCGGCGATGCTGTGTTCCAGACAGCTAGGCCATCTGGTCTATCAGCCTTTCGTTTCACTTTGGAGCTTCACGACATCAAAGCAGCTCTCGAGCAACTACCAGAAATTTTGCAACGTGATAGGCCTACATGCTTGTCTATGGTGTACTCTTTCGACAACACCATGCGATCTGTTGTTATGTATCCCTGCAGGAACTTTGAACTTCTTAACTTTGTATGCATCGTTCCAGATAGCAGCCTGAAGGAGAAAACAACAGAGTCTTGGACAGCTTCTGGGGATAAGGAGGAACTTATGTCGCTATTTTCAGACTTCCCCTCTTGGGTGCACGATTATTTTCGGTAGGATCTACTCTTTGACATTCCATCTCATGCTGTAGAGGCGTTGATTGACTTGAATAACAGGATCGCAAAGAACATCAAACTCTGGCAGCTTCGAGACCAGGACCCGTTACCGACCTACATTCGTGGTCGAACAGTTTTGATTGGCGATGCGGCCCATGCTATGACGCCTCACCAAGGACAGGGCGGAACACAGGCCGTGGAAGACGCAGAGGGGTTTCGGCTGTTCCTCCAACAAGGTATTGCCAGCGAGCATGTTCCTGAGCTGCTTCAAGACTTTGATTCTGTCCGCCGGCCGCGCGCAAGCCAGATCCAGAATAATACTAGAAAGTCCAAGAACAAGAGGACTGTCGAAGAGGTGTATATGTTTGAGAAGATAAATTGGACCTATGGTGGTATTATTGAGGAGCTCAAGGCTGCGAAAGAGGCTGCAGCTATTTGTAGAAATAGATAGCCCTAACAATTATACAGTTTATTGGCAACGTCTCTTTATCCTTTCACGGCGCTATCCACTAATAATGCGCCAAGGCTGCCGAGCGAGATATGGGGCTTGCTGCCTAGAATCAGCACTAGCGGTCTTTAAAACGCCATTCATCGTTGTGTCGTAATCTGTCCGCTCACAGCATCTTGAAGTTATTGAATCTATAGAGTCAAGGCATTATGGGCTACTCTGAAGTTCTCTGCCATATTTGTGGCGTCAGTTTCAACATTAGCCGCTCTCGAACAGACAAAGAACCTCGAAGCGCAGCCTGGGGTCAAATCCTTGCCATCAACCCCGACAACAGTCACGGCCGGTGGGGATGCTACTACGTGAAGAGAGATGGGGGTCAAGAACCCGGAACTGCGTCCTCTGAACCAGTTAAATATATCCCACCCAAAATCGATCCAGAAGATTCATCCGATGACGGATGGACGTCAGACACTCCGGATGATGAATGGGAACACATCGCCGGACTAGAATGCGAGTACAACGGAGCCTACAACGGAAACCACATCCCTGCAGAGGCTATGAACCACTGTCAAACATCTCAGTGCCTTGTACCAAAAGGCGACAATTGGCAGCCCGAGGCAAACGACCAAGACTTTGAAACTTCGGGCAACTTCTTCCTCAGCGGTTTGTCTGACGACATGCCCAGTAGAGATATGGGTTGGCCGTCTGTTTCTCCCCCGCGTCATGACACGAGCGATGTCAGAGCTGAGAACATTATCTGGGATGCTCAGGAGGCGGACGAGTACTGTATGCCCTTTCATCCGACCTGCTTTGAGATATTCAAGAGAGCCTCTTTATATCGGTATGGAACTGTGGATGTTGAGTGTTTGATGCAATGGTGGCGTCTTGAACCGAAGTACGAAGATTTCGAATGTTTTCCTCGTCATCCTGCTGTTAAAGAAGCTGAGCAACAGTGGTGGGGTCATGAACGTGGAGGGGAATTCCTAGTGGCCAACCCTTGCTTTGTTCCTGGATTGGACGATCTGCTGCAGTCGACACAGAGCGTGGAACATACCCTTGGGAATGAGTCTAGCCTTTCTGGAACTACGATATCAACGAAGCCAGCCCCTTCCGACCCATTCTCAAAGCTCCCTAGCGAAATGATCCATGAGATTCTCATTCATCTCAGTTTCAAGGACCTTGCCAACCTCCGACTCACCTCTCGCATATTTCTGCATCTGCCGAACCCTGTATTGTACGAGTTGACAGTTCGAGACACTCCTTGGTTATACGAGGCATGGTCGTCATTGCTTATCTCTTTCTGGGCAACAACAACTCAAGCAGAAATCGAGCAAGAGATCGAACGCGGAGGTAGCATTAGGACAACTCCTCATCCAGTCAAGCTACTCAGCAAAGGTGAAACAGACTGGCTACGTGTTCAAGTGGAGGTGTCGAAGAACTGGAAAACATTGCTTGGACTACAGAATCGGCGCAGAATCTGGGGCGATTGCCAAGAAATCTTGAATCGTGTGGATGAATACCGGAAACAAGGCAAGATCTGAGGATTCTTGAGCTTAATTCACTTTTCATACTTGGCAACTGTGGCCGCCTTCGGTGTAATAAATTGATTCAACATGCTTTACAATAACCAAAGCAACCACGACATACTCTAACCAAGCTTTGAGAGACGGTCCAAAACATCGTCCTCCCACGGATAATCATCGCTCTTAATCTTTCCAAAAGTCGGCAACAAAACAGCCTCATCAATCTCAGCGTACTTGCCACGCTCAATATGCACAAGCTGTCCATTCTTTGAAGAATCAGCCATAAGGAAAGCGGCGCAACGAGCGACAACAGAAGCGGGCTGAAGCTCAACGTTGATGGCGTCAAGAAGAGCCTTCAGCGACGGCAAGACACTGCTGTCTGTCCAGCTAGGTGCTAGTGTATTAACGCGGATAGGAAGTTGAGCAGCGGCGAGCAGGGGGACGAGACCGCGTCCCCAGCCCAGGACACCATGTTTGGCGGTGGCTAGGGATGTTAGTAAAACACGATGACGTAGGGATTTGGTAACTTACAGTAATCCACAGCTCTGACGCGTTGCAGACCAGTTGTCGAGCCACTGATGAGAATGCTACCTCCCTCAGGTTGTTGTCTCAGATAGTTGATAGCTAGTGTCGAAGTGTTGATGACTCCCTTCAAGCTAATGTCAAGGAGTTGGTGTGAAGGCTCCTTCAAGTCACCATTCTCATCGACCTCAGTGGCCAAGTAATCCGTTCTCGGTCCAATACCAGCATTCGCGAAAACATGGTCAATACGACCATAAACCTCCTTAGCCTTCTTGAAAAGAGCAATTAAATCACCCCAGACCGAAACATCGGTCTTGACAAAAGTAAATGATCCCTTGTGCTCCTCCGGGGGAGGATGCACATCGCCACTGACTACCGAGGCGCCAAGCGACAAAAGCAAGTCAACAGTGGATAAACCAATACCGGAAGATCCTCCTATCAAGGATTCATTAGCTCGTGTTCCGCTGGTCCGTAGGGGGTTGCATACCTGTTACGATGACAACCTTGCCCTTGAGGGCCTCCAGCTTCTGATCGTCGATGATAAACTCAGCCATGTTTTTTTCTCTTGAAACGTGAAGAAGCAGAAAGACGCGGTGAGAAGAAACTCGATGGTAGCAGCAGTGGCCCTGACTAAAATACGAAAAGTTACATTGGCATTCGTCCACACCGATTCAGGGTCCTTGGTGGAACCGAGGAATCCACAGCAACTCCCGCATGTCATACGAGTTCTCATCTTGCATTAACTGTTGGTGGGTAAACTATTGTTTCTGTTCTGTAGTCCCGAGTCTAGTCGAGGACTAGATCTTACATCCATGCTGGGATCCATATTTGCTGGGCATGTAAGCGATCACGTGCTTTATAACGCTCATTTGCCACTGGTTCTTTTAGTGAAATAACCGGAGAAAGTCGCCCGGGGTGTTGTTTCTGTCGGAAATGGATCTCTGCAGAAGGATCTGATCGGCACTGATGTAACAAACCAATACGAGCGAGACATCCAGAACAAGAGATGTCTTCACATGCCTATCTTTTTCTGTTCTTCCGTATTTACGCTTTGAACATGACTATCTCTTGGCTTCGGACACCAGTAGATCATCCGCCAGACCAAAACACAATCTAATATGAGGCTGACAAAGGGCACTAGGACCCTCGGGCCGCCTGGGGATAAAGTGGACGTTCCAAGAAAAGCAGCCAATATCATAGTCTCGGAGTCATTTGCGGCCAAAATGCTCCGCAATTATTGAACTAAAACTTTTGAGACAGCCGTTGATTCGAGTTCGTCATCACTTAGTTTACTGTTGGGACCCGTTTTCTAATAGGCCCCTATGTTTGAACCGGTACGCTAGCTGGGGTATACGAAAATGAACGAGCCTCGGAAAGCAACGCGAGAAATAACTGAACAGGTACAAGGAATATTCTAGTGGGCCTTGTCGGACTGTTTATGTCATGCCGGAGTTGCATGCAGCGTATGCCGGTCTTCCTGGTACCCAGAGGGGCTAGTAGCATGGGTACCGGCCCAAAATTTCCGGGACGTTGGTTATGCCGTTTGATATTAAATCTGTCAGATACAGATCTTGAAATCGTGCCTGACCTTGTTGTTTGTTCCTTTGTTTGTTGTCTTTTTTATCGTTCCCCTTGAATCACCAACATGGCTCGAGTAGCCGGTGAGGGCGTGCCTCTTCTATGGATCACTATTGTGATGCTCACGCTATCGTGGATCTTTCTCAGCGCGCGTCTTGGAGTTCGAAAATGGAAAAACAATCTTGGCTTGGATGATTGGCTGATGTTTGCGGGTTTGGTATGCATTTTGGCTGGTTGGGGGAGACTCTGGCTGACAAGAGACAGATGCTGTATACGGTCACGGCAGCGCTGGTTATTACGTGCTGTTTCCACGGAGCAGGTCAGCATAGAGATGCTATTGAAGCAAAGGATGTTATGATGGGAACAAAGGTACATGCCTTTCCAGCAGTCATGGTGCAATCGCTAACGTATCACGTCGCAGCTCTTCTTCATCGCCCAATTCTTCTACTCCGCCTGCTCCGTCCCGATCAAAGCCAGCATTTGCGTCACCATGCTGCGAATCTGTGATGCGCGCCGTCGTTTCGTCTGGACCCTCTGGGGTCTCATCGCCATGACTGTTATCACCGCGATAATCTTTATCCTTGCTACAGCGAACGTTTGCCATCCGATCACAACACTTTGGGGAGAAACGACACACGGCTACTGCAATACGAAGCTTAACAGTAGCGTTGGGTTCTTCTTTTCTGCTGTTTCGATCATCGTAGATTGGACGCTGGCTATCCTTCCCGGCCTTTTGCTGTGGAATATCCAGATGAAGAATAGGGTGAAGCTTCCGGTCATTGTTATGCTTGGACTTGGTGCTTTGTAAGTCAGACATGTGATCTTGGTGGCAACGCTAACATCTTGCAGTGCCAGTTGCGCAACCGTTGTCCGACTCGGCTATCTCACACTCTACAACAACCCCGAAGAATTCATGTACAGCACCGGCGCAATCGGCCTATGGTCTATTGTGGAAGAGGGCATCGGAATCATCGCCGGCTCGATGCCTGCCCTTCGTCCACTTCTCAACCTCCCCGTGTTCCGCAGCACCTACGCCAGCAACACTGGCTCGAACGGAATCTCGAGTCGAATGAACCCACCTCATATCTCGGGAAACAAGCATACCCGGATTGTTTCTGAGAACCAAAAGTCAAGCTTAGAGTTGAATGACTTTCGATCGGGAATGACAACACGAGTGGGTTTTGGCAATGATGATAAGGTTAGGCAGAGTATTGATGATGGGGATAGTCAGAAGTACATCTTGAAGCAGACGCGGGTTGTAATGACGACCGAACAAACATAGAGTTTAGAATAACTTTCAAATAAGTGCAAAAATTACCTTTACATGTATAAACATTCTATCGATTTGTTTGCAATTGCGCAAAGCGAGCCGAGCATAATGCCACTTCATTCTGTTGTTCTGCCATACAGCCAATACTGTATAGGCCTACTTCTTGCAAAGAGGACAATAAACCTATCTAAGAGGCCAATAGAGAGTTGATGTTTATTAATAGAGTGAAATTTAGAAAACTAAGCGAGATTGTTAAGTGAGGCGGATGAAACGGCCTACTTGATTTAGAGAGATAAAGAGCCTTCTATAGGTTGACTTCTTTGTATCCCTGTTTGCTACCCTGCAGGATCTCCATAATGCACAAAATTAAACTCAGATAATTCATTACTGAGTTAAAGGAATACTAAAATAAAATTTGAGTAATGGAATATATTTAATATAATTATATCTACTTTAAGAACCAATTAAAATTCGAAGGCCTGGCCTGTTAGTTCGATGCCTGCAGCATGGGACTAACCATGGCATTGGGAGAGGTTAGTCGGAGCAGTTTTGCACCATCTGATAATTGGGAGAACCATGATTGCTAAATTTATAGATTTAATTCCAATGAGTAAGTAAGAAACGTTGACTATATTTTGCCAATAGAATATCGGTATTATGAGTTCAATTTTTGAACTCTATTAACGTGCATGATAAGCGAGTGCTCCAGACAAGCGAGTGCTCCACCAATCTACACCTCAAGACTTAAAAAGAGTAATATAAACACCATAATCTATCTGATTAATTAAAATTAATTACTATATTATTCCCTATTGACCTCAATTGCCTCTTGACAGGTCCTTGCATTATGCCCGGTCTTTCCGCAAATACTACACTGCCGAACCTTCGGTCCTTGTGACCTCTCGCGACCACCACTTCTTGACGATTCAGCTATAACCTGCATATCAACATCCCTCTGATCAATTGCTTGTAATGCTTCCCCTATAGTTAAAGTCCCTTCTTTCTGTACCCTAGTCCTTTTTCCCCTCCGGCATCGCCCTACTGTCTTATTTTGTTGTTCAAGTTGTCGAACCCTATCATTTAGTAAGACCATCTTATCCATAAGAACAGTTGTTGCCTTCTCAAAGTGCTTTACGGCTTCAATTATTGACTCAGGGGAGCTGCTCTTATGATTTCTAATCCTTCCTTGTAGATACTTGGAATGCGATTGGGCCTCTAGTGATGTCTTTGGGGTCCTTGCAGTCCAAGGGGTCGATGGTATCGTGACCTCTACGGGAGGCGTCGGAGTCCGTAGCTGCACATCAAGCTTTGAGATGACATTTTCTGGGCCAAAGGGAGCAAGCCCAGCTCCTCTAAACCCTCCCTTGATATTGCTTTCTGTAATAGCAGCTTGGTGGGCGGCATAAAAGGCAGGAAAGAACTCGGTCTTTGAGATATGAGTTATAGAGCATCTGATCAGATGCTCTATTTGTCGGCTATATGCCTTTTTCAGCGGCCCAAAGCACCCTACGTCAAGAGGCTGAAGTAGATGAGAGGCATGAGCAGGCATACAGAGCGTGATAATCTTATTCTTCTTGCAATATTCCTCGAATTCGACAGAGTGGTGACTTTCGTGACCATCAAGGATCAAGAGGCGATAGCGACTGTTCGTTCGCTTAGCTGTAGCCCGATCAAAGTGCTTTAGCCACTCGAGACCCAGCTTATTATCAGTCCATCCTTTCTCGCTCAATGCAATAACCCAATCGCCGGGGAGGTCGCATTCTTGGTACCAATTGGCAAGGTGATCCTTGCCTGCACCAATGATGAACGGCGGGATCGATTGACCTTCGGCATTAATCCCCTCGATTACAGTAATCCATTCGCGGTTTCCAGGCTGTACTTGCTTTGGTCTTCCTCGCCTGTGCGAGCTTGTGACGACTGTTCCGGGCTCAATCACGCCCATCATAAAGCCGGCCTCATCAAAGTTCCAGATATCATCTGATCGGATACCGTATTTCGCGATTGTATTCTCAAAAAGCCGAAACCAGCCACGAATAATAGTCGGGTCTTCGCATTTAGCTCTCTTATAGTCATACCTCCGAGATGGACGTGTCTTTAACTCTGGTTGTCGCTTGACGAAGTTATGAGCCCAGCGCTTACCGACGCATGGCGCATCGCGGTTGGCAAGTAGAGAATTCGCGATATCTTCCACATATGATAGGCTCGAGGGAAATCCTCGCGAATCTAGGTCTAAAATGAATTGGACTATTATCTGCTCTTCCTGATCAGATAGTTTCCGTGACTTTGTAGGAGTATTATGTGTTGAAAGAATGCCTCGCTGGCGGCGACGTAAGGCAAAGCGATCAACATGATATATAGCTGCGGCCTTTCGAAGACTTAATTTTGGGTCATTCTGGAGGGCCTGAAGGGCAAGAATAATCTTAGCTTCATTTGAAGACTCTGGCATATTAGGTTGTTGAGAAATATCTGATTGAAT
>NW_022158731.1:0-6870 GCF_000260195.1 Fusarium odoratissimum NRRL 54006
AAGTGGATCTCAGTCACGTGGCGATACGTTATCGCAGAAGATCCTGACCGACCGCCTGATAGCTCCTGAACGTAGCTCCTGGAGCTACGTCTTGTCAATAGAGCCTGACCTGCCTGCAGTGCCTATCCGTAGCAATAGAATCTATCCCGCCCGAAGCGTTCCCCGTTCACCTGTATTCCCGAGCCTGACCCGTGACACTAAGAAGGCTTATATTTCCTTAATATTTATAAGTTCTTTCTATTTAGCTATTATAAAAACTTTTTTTTTCTTTATTTAGATTTCTCTAAGTATAATAATATATCCTAAGAAGTCTACCTTTATAATATAAAAGTAACTTTTCTTTAGTTTAATCAATAGCTTAATATCTTATAATATTTTTAAGACCTTATAAATATATTCCTTATAGTCTTTTTTATTATCTAAAAAGATTAAGATATTATCTAGGTAATATATTATAAAAATATTAAAGTATTATTAAAGTATATTATTAATTATTTATTAAAATATTATAAGTATATTAATAAGGCTAAATAGTATTACTAGGTATTTAAAAAGTCTAAATCTAGTTTTAAATATTATCTTTTATTTATCTCTTTCTTTAATATAAATAAGGTTATATACTCTTTTAAGGTTTAAAGTAATAAAAATCTTTTTATCTTATAACTAATCCTTAAGTTCTATTATAAGTAGAAGTAAGGTTTAATTCTTAATAATATATATATTAACTCCTTTATACTTTATAATAAGTTATAATTTTCTATTTTTCTTTAATATAAAAAATATTACTAATCCTATTAATAATATTAATTCCCTAATATACCCTTTTTAGATTATTTTATTAATATATTATTATTAAACTTTTAATTTTTCTTAATTTAATAAATAAATCTTTTAAAATAATAAGTTCTTATTTATAAGCTTAATCTTATAGTCTTATTAATTATATTTAAAGACTTTTATTTCTAGTTCTTTTTTAAATAGTTTATTATATATTTAGTATTCTTTTAGGATATTCTTAAGTTAATCCTGGCTTATTATTAATAGTTTATTTTTTTATATATCTTATTATTAGAAAATACCTAGGATTTTTATTTTACTTCTTTAGCCTTTCTTATACTTATATTATACTTCTTTTAAAGGTAATAGAATTTTTATCTTATATTAGTTTATACTTTCTCTTTTACTTATAAATTAAGATCTCTTATTACTTATTATAATTATTTTATTATTATTATTAGGGTTACTAGGAAAGGTAACTTAGCTAGTCCTCTAGTTAATATATAAGTTTTATTATTTAAGCTAGTTTATATTAAGTAAGATATTTATCTCCTCTCTTAAAGGTATAATATTAAAGCTTACTTCTTAATTCTTTCCTTTAATAAGGATCTTAAGGTAATTAATCTCTTAGTTTATTATATTATTATTATAATTAAAGTATTACCTTTTTATATTAACTAGTTAATATAATAATTACTTTTTCCTTTATAGTAATCCTAGCTTTATAACTATTTTTAAATTAATAAAGTTTTTCTTTACGTTATTATTAATTTATATATTTAGCTATCTTCCCTTAATCTAAGCTTATAGTATTAAGTAATTAGGTTTATTATCTTATATTACTCTTAAAGTATTTATAGGTATAGGTTTTACTTATCCCTGTTTATTACTCTTCTATGGCTTTATTATTATAAAAGGTATATTACTTTTCCTAAGTCTATTTAGTAAAGTAACTTATAGTCTTTATTATTACTATTAACTCCTTTATAGTAATTTTTAATATATTCTTTATTATTTAAGGGCTCTTTATTTAATAATATATCTTTTATTTTATTTTCTTATTATTTTCTTTTTCTATCTTAGAGATCTTATCTTTATTATTTTTTTATTTTTATTCCTTCCTTAATTTTATTATTATTCCTTCTTTAATTTTATTATTAATTAATACCTAATTAAATCCTTTATTTAGGTTAATTAGTTTAAAAATATATTCCTTTTCTAGGTATAGTTTATTTATTTCCTATTATTCTTAATATTCCTTCTCTGCCTCTATAATTTCTTATATTATTTTCTAAACTTCTTAGTAATAATTCTAATTTTTCCTTATTTCTTAGTAGTATATTATATAGAATTATAGATTTACTACTTTAAGTTTTTTATATTAAAGATATACTAGGTATTCCTCTACTTCTTCTTTTAAATAGGGTTTATTATTAAGTATTCTAGGGATTATAATAAGAAAATAATTATTATCTTCCTTATCTTACCTATATATTTTATATTAATAATACTTATAAGATACCTATAATAATTTCTTATATCCTAGATAAGTTAGGAGTATTCTTATATTATTATTTAAGTTAAACTTAGGTTCTTTATAAAGTAGGTTTATTATATTACTTATATAATAGGTATAAATATATAATACTTCTAGTTTAGTAGTATTTTTATATTTCTTAGCCCTTTATATATATTATTCTTTATTAGATATTTAAATCCTAAGGCTAGTTTTATTAAATAATAGTTTATAAAGTTATTTTTATCTTTATTTAATATATTCTTCTTCCTTATAGAGGCATTAAGTAGTTATCTATATTACTCCTCCTCTATATCCTATACTTTAGGCCTTATAGTATTTACTTATATAAAGCTTATCTCTAGCTTCTTATTCCTTTTTTACTACTTCTTTTATATTTTAAAAGGTAATTCTAACTAGGGTTTTATTTACTTATTAGAGTACTTTGGCTTACTTGCCCTTATTAAGGGTAGCTTTTTTTCCTTATAAATCTTCTAGGTATTTCTTAGTTTCCTATTATAAGGGTTTTTTTTCCCTTATTATACCTAAGACTTATAGTTTTTTATATTTTATAGTATATTATTATTACTACTTTTCTTTTTTTTATATTTTTTATTTATTTTATTATTTATTTTTCTTTATAGAATATTCTTATATATATTCTCTATATTCTACTTCTATTTCTATATATATTATATAGTATTAATTTTTTAATATCTTTTTTCTTTTTTATTTTTTCTTATTAGTATACTAAGGTATTAATAAGTATCTTATTACTAGTTATTCTTCTTTTATAAGGTTTTTATAGTATTTATTTAGTATTTCTTATTTATTTAAAAATAGTTTCTTAGGTTATTAAATTAAACTATCTAGGTATAAGTTCTATTTATCCTTTAATATATTATCTTTATATAAGGCAGTTATATTAGCTATATTATATATACTTTATATTATTCCTAAGGTTTAGGTTTATATTACTATCTAAGGGTCTTATTTATTAGTTATACCTAATATCTACTTACCTTGGTTAGGGTCTTTTACCCTTCTTAGTTAGGGGTATTTATTAATAATATATCTAAACTAATTATAATTATAATATTTAACCTTAGATATATTATAAGGTCTTTTTTTATTATCCTATTAGGTTACTCTAAGTATTATAGGTCCTAGCTTAATACTATATTATATATTAATATACCTCTTTTTTCCCTAATTAGTATTTTACTATTTTATATTTTATTAAGGATTATATAATCCTCCTTACTTCTTGGCTTATTTTTCCTTATATTATTTATATTACTAATTATTAATTTCTATAGTAATATTAGTAAGGTTATTTAAATTCCTAGGTTTAAGTCTAATATTTATTATAATATCCTTAACTTCTAATTTAAGTCCTAGGTATACTTATATTATATAAGCTTCTTTGCCTTAGTTTAGCCTTACTACTTAGTAATAGTATTTTATAAGATAGTCTATAGTAAATCCTCTCTGCTTAAGTTATTAGATTTTTATTTCTATTATTTATTTTTTATTTATAATTCTAAAAGTATTTCTAAGTTTAAACTTAAAGTATTTATATTTCTTATAAATATATTTAATTATTTATTATTATTTATTAGGTAGATTATTAATATAATTATAAATAATAAGCTTTATTATTTATAATACCTTATTCTTAAGGAATCCTATATTATATTATACTCTTAGTTCTTTAGTTATAAACTAAATTAGGTAATATATCTAGTAGCTCTAGAGGCTAATAAGAAATCCTTATAATTTATTAGTATTACTATTAAATAAATTAAGCTAATAAGATTAAAGGATTTCTCTAGGATTTTTTTTAGTAATAATAAGAGCTTAGATATACTTAATATATTTTTTATATAACTTTTAACTATTTTTAGCTATCTTCCTAAGTAATTCTATAATCTTAGTAAAATTAATTATTTTTTTTTTAAAGCCTTAATCTTATTTTATATAATCTTAGTATTATTTTTAGTATTATCTAAGAGGGTATTATATTATTCTCCTAGGTTATAAAGTTTCTTTTTAAGTTTTTTAACTTTATTTTTATAAAAACTTAGGTAAATAAAAGGGCTTTTTATTTCCTTTTTTTTATTTATTTTTATTAGGACCTCTTATAGTTCCTCTATAAGGGGTTATATTTCTTTAAGAGATATAATATACTAGGTATATCCTATAGTTAAAGGGCGGCTTAAAGTAGTAGGTACTATTATATAGGTATTACTTAGTATTATATAATATAATCTAAATAAGAGCTATTAATATATAATAATTAGGTTTCTAAATAAGTAAATTAGTTTATATTAGGTTTATATTTATAAATAATATAAGGTATAATATTAAGTAATATAAAGTATTATATCTCTTAATAATTAAGTAATATATATTAGGCTTATTAATATAAAAATACCTTATTAATAGCTAGTAAGCTAAGTTCCATAAAAATACTAATAAATATATTTTATATATTAATAATAGTTATATAAGAGTAATATAATATAAGATTTCTATTAGTCCTAGAATAATATAGTCCTAGAGCACTATTATTCTTATACTTATTAGTCCTTATTTAATTAGTTACTAAGGTAGAGTTTTAGTAAGGTATATATAATATAACTACTAGGATTATAATATATATAATAAAAATACCTAGTTTAGAATTAATATTACTTCCTAATAAGAAGTATTTATATTTTATAATTTATTAATAACCTATTATAGTAATATAATAATAATTATTAAAATTACTTCTAGGAATTAATAATTAATATAAATTACTTAAGTAGTAGCTTAATATTATATTTATTAAGACTAAAGCTAAAAGAATAACTCTTATTAACCTCCTAATTATCTAAATTAGCTATAAGAAATATATATTAGAAGAATATATTACTAATAAGAATTATAAAGGTTAAAGGAGTTAGATTTAAGCTTATAGCTTTTTTCTTATAGAAGTTAGTTTTAATTTATAGATATTATAAACCTACTAGGTATACTTAAAATATAATAAATAAGATAAAAGCTTATTATTTATTATTATAAATATAATATTATTAATTAAATACCTTTAAAGATAAATAATATTTATATAAGCCTAATTTTTATTATTTCTTTATTATCTTATAGTATATAAGTCTTATATAATTACTAAGATAGATAATAATATAAATAAAGATTTATATTTATCTTATATTAATATTAACCTATCCTTAAAGTAATATTATATAAAGTCTCCTATTATAAGATTAAATATTAATAAAGTAAAAGAGTTAATAATTAACTAAATTATTATTATTAATCTTTTATTTATAATACTATTAAATTTATATTTATATTAAATACTTAATTTATATAATATATTATTAGTAAAAAAGATATTATAAAAGTAATAATTAATATATAATATTATATAGAAATTATTTAAAATAAAGAAAGAAGTAATAGCTATTAACTTTTTAAAAAGAAGTAACTTATTATTAACCTTAAGCTAATATAAAATAATAAAACTAAATAAAATATAACCTTTTTAATAATCTAATATATTATTTAAAAGTAAAAATATATTAATTATTTTATTATATATCTTAAAATAAAAATATTAAAGCCTTAATAATAACTACTTATTTAAGATTAGCTTTTATTATAGGATTAGCTTTTATTAGCAGAAATATAAAGTCTACTTAAATTACTTTATAAGATTATTATAAGGTACTAGGGTTAAGCTAAAGAAAGATATTATAATACCTTATAGAAAGTAATAATTAAAATAATATACTTATTAAATTTCTTTAAGAAATAAAACCTAATATTCTTATTACCTAATAGTTATATTAATAAGCTAAAAGATTTTAAGGTCTTAGTAACTAAAAATATAACTCTTTAATTTATTTTTATTTTCTTTAAGTATTTTTAATTAAAAGTTTCTTAGGATTTAATATTTAATAAATTAAATAAGGCTATAAATAAGAGAAATACTTATTATAATATACTTAAGAGGAATATATTAATATAGTTTTATAAGATTAGAATCTTAATAATAATTACTAATAATATATTTAAATCTCTATTAAGAACTATTAATTAAAACTTAATAAGTATTATAGCCTATTAGGTTAATTACTACTTTATTTAATTATTCTTATTTTTTACTTATATTAAAATATATCTTAGCTTAAGGTAAATTAAACTAATAATAAGTAATTAATATAATTATAAGATATTAAAAATAATATCTAAGAATTCTTTAAATAATATTATTTATATAAAAAGTAGCCTAAGATATTAAAGATAATAATAAAAAAAGTAATATAATAAAATAAGCCTAGTTAATTTAATTAATAAATATAAAGTTATAATTAATATATAATAAAGAAAAAAAATAAACTTAGTATTCATATAAGATAAGAGCTAATATAATAAGACAACTTAAATCTTATCTTATAATAAAAGGATTATTAAAAAAAATACTTATATCTAAGTAAGTTTACCTTTAATATCTTAGTAATTCCTATTATATTTATTAACCTTAAGTAAATATTTAATATTACTAA
>NW_022158731.1:6970-91904 GCF_000260195.1 Fusarium odoratissimum NRRL 54006
AAGGCCATTAAGCTTTTTAACTTTTCTATAAAGGCTTAAATAGTAAGACCCCTATAGCAGGCTATTATTATAGAATTTAAATTATATAAGGTTTATCTATCTTAATAGTATAATTACTGCCTTAACCAGGCAGTATTAATGCCAGCTATAGGTCTACTCTTAGCAGCTAGGTTACCCTTCTTCCTTTATCCTACCTAAAGGACTAAGATACTGCAGGTCAGCTTCTAGTATAATAGGGAAAGAGAGGAGTCACAGGCCTGCTCTTTAATTAACCTTTATAACATACCGCGCCTAGTCTATCTATTACACTTCTACTTAAAGGTTAGTTAGGCCCTGACTAAGTAAGCAATTAAGCATAAACTTATAAGTAAGTTTCCTAACCTGGCTTCTAACCCTTCTTACTAATAATATAATAGTTATACTGCCTTAATGCCTATTATATAAAATAGCCTATAGCTATATAATTATACCTACTATATAACTAGCTATAACCTTAATCTAGCTATTAGGCCTGCCTTAAATATAGCTAATAAAGAAGAACTTAAAGAGATTTATATAATAATAGCTACTATTAGGAAGAACTTCTTATTAAGATATAAATCTAACCTTATTAAGATAGCTATTTTTAATTATAGCCTAATCTAGCTAATTAGTTATATAAATTAGAGGCATTATATTAGTTTAATTAATCTAAACTAGGTTAATTCTAAGCTATTAGGTCTTAAGGATCTAAAAAGGGGCCTAAGGAAAGGTTATTATCTTCGGTTAGATTAGGCAGCCTTCCTTACTGCCTTTATAGGTAACTTAGTTATATATAAATAGTAGCTCTTTAATATATCTAAAAGGGTTATTATTATCAAGGGGGAGCTGCTCCTGAATTAGTAAGGGGAGTCTATATATAGAGTTAGATAAACATAGGGTAAAGGCAGGGTTTTATAGAAAGTTAAAGGAATTAGGTTAACTTTTATATAAGTTAGTTAGTAAAAGTTAAATTAACCTAAAGTTATAACTAGCCTCTATTAATTAAATATATATAGTAAGGCATATAACTAATTAACCTTATATATAAGAATAAATAAAGTAAAGTTAGTAAAAAGTCAGTGGTTTAAACTAGGGATAATAAGCTTATAAAGGCATAATATAAGCCCTAAGATAATAAAAAAGATATAATATTTATAAAACTAATTATATTATTAAATAATTACTATAAGTAAGATAATTAGCTTTAATAGGAAACTTAATAAGTTAAGAGAAAGAGGAGGCTTAATAGCTTTATTAAAGCCTTAGATTAATACCTTTATTTTAAGTATATTAATTTAATTTAAGTTAAGTAAGTTTATAGATAATTTTATTTTAAGTAATTAAGTTAGACCCCTAAACTTGACTTACTTGAATTGAAGTCAGCGCTGACGCCGGCAGATGCAGTCGCGAGAATGGTATTTTGCTGAACTCGGAGATCGATAATAAGATCAAAAACCGGAACCTGAAGCCAGAGCTCTATAAAGAGGAAGCTATCAAGACCGTCACCTGGGGCAAGCAATGGGTTTCTTTTGATGATGAAGACACGCTTAAGATGAAGGTTGACCGCGCCGGAGAGCGATGTCTGGGCGGTGTCATGGTTTGGGCGATCAGCCATGATACAAGAGATGCCAAGTACAACAAGGCATTGGCCAAAGTACTCGGTCGCAAAGTGATAAGCGGCTCATTGGACGATGACGAGAAGGCGGCCGACTTCGTGAAGAAGCCTTACGAGCAGTGCCGGTGGACGAACTGCAAGGAGCCATGTCCTAAAGGCTGGGTACATGTCGGCCGTAGTGACCCGGGGGCTCGGAAAAACGAGCTGATGTATGATGAGACAGCCTGCGGCGGTGATGGCATTCATTCTTTCTGCTGTCCTCCTAATTACGACATCCCAATATGTGGCTGGTGGGGACATTTCAATGGCAAGTGTGAGAAGGAATCATCTTGCCCAAGCGGGATGGTCGAGATTGGTACAAACTCGATGAAATGCGAGAAGCCACCACGCGTACAGACTGCTTGCTGCAAGCCCGACACTGTGAGCATGCGGGTCTACGATACTTGTCGATGGGGAGCGTACCCAGAGTGCAACACCAGCCCCGAATGCCCCGGCGACTACTACAACTGGCCCATGGCCTCATCTGGGTCAGGCTCCGGTGCATTGAGGTGCAATGATCTCAAGAACGACCTCGGTACTCCGATCATTGGCGTACAGATGCGCAACTACTGCTGCAACACCAAGCCTGGCCTTCGTTTCATTGACTGTCAAGTCCGTCGTGACTTTGGTCCAGCACCAGACGGAGAAGACCTTGCAGGCTACTGTCGTAGTGGATGCCCAAGCGACCGTGTGAGAGTGGCCCTTGACACTGCCTTTCACACCTGTACCTCCAAGCTAGAAGGAGGCCAGGTTACCTGTTGCAAGACAGACTACTACGATGAGGTACTCGTTCCCAATGAGAAGATCACGGCGTACAAGGAAGCCATGGCCGACTGGCTTGAGAACGAGACATGTCCAAACCCGTCCAAGGTATTGGGCAAGCGATCTACAACAGACTTGGTCGTGCGGGAGGACGACATTGATGATATTTCGTCTTACTTACTACTCCGAAACATTCTGAGTGAGACAGGAAGCCCAGTGATGTTAGCTCAAGAGGTGAATATCTGGAATAGTGCAGTTCGAGCTCGGTACGAGTTTCTACAGATCACCTACATCAGTAGCTACATCAGAGACAACTGGCGCTTGGATTGGCAAGGCCCTTCTCAGATGGCGATCGATATCCTGTGCGAACCTCTTTATTGGGCTCTAAGGATTAAGGCCTTCCTGACTGGCGACGAAGACGCTGTTGCAAGCATTGGGAACTGTACATATGCCTATTGCGACGAAAAGGGTTACTGCGAGAACTTGAGCGATGCTGTGGAGAGCGCTGATCTCAAACGTCGTCACGCACACCTGGATTATCATTTCAGCCACTTCACCCACTCCCATCATCACCACAGCCGCCACATTCTTGAAGCTCGAGCGCGTGAAGATATCGAGATCAAGGATCCCGACGACCCAACGGAACGACATAGATACCGGCTCGAGGTTCCTTCCGTAAGTCAACTCTGTCTAGCTACGCAACTCTTAGCTGCCAGCTAACCTAGAGAAGAACCCGTCGGTAGACGTAATCGCAAAGAAAAATCCCAAGAACCCGCTGCTTGATCAAGTAGTCGAGATCACACATCCCGATCTATGCAAGGCTTCCCTGGTCATGTTGACCGCATACCGCGACCCACGTATTGTGGCATTAGAGGGTACGTGTCATGGGACCTCCCATTAACCAGTCAGGTTTAGTTTATTTCTAATATTTGGCTTAGTGGAGCATGTGCTTGACAAGCATATACTCAAGGACTTCATGAGGGATTCAGTGACTGGAAAGTAAGCATTGCCTAGCAACCTCTTTGGGTATCTGAAAATCTTGCTAACAAAGATTACTAGACTTCAATCGGGCGCAACATCGAAATATGGACCGATTCCTGTTGCGTTTTGGGATAGAATGGATGATATGAACCTGGAACTGGAACGTGGAGTTCCAGCTCTTCCGGGAGGTAGAACCGGAGACCTGGGGTTTGTGATGAATCGCGCTTTTGAGTGTTTGGGTAGCGCAGAGAACGACCAAATTTTCATGATTGTTCAGAAGGATATCAACGATGCTAAAAACAACGTAAGTCCTTTATTTGTCTCGGAGATTTCTTCTTTCTCTACTCTTTGCATTTCTTTTATAATCGATTTGTGTTCGAGGCATTATCTAGAAGACGCACCGAGTGTATGCTAACATATGCAGGTAATGCAATTACATAGAACCATCGCTAAGCGCTATTTGCCGTTCTTACTTGCCACAGCTGGCAAAACAAAGGAAGAAATAGAAGACGACAGGAGTAAGGTACTTTCCCGCATCCGTGCAGGCTTCAGCGTGTTTCGATATATGCAGAAGGAAGAAACCAAGGATAAGTTAAACAAAATCGTCAAGGATATCCGAGTGCAGTTCAAGTTTGCCGAGTCAGTCTACAACAAGAAGTATCCCAACGAAAAGGTACAGCTCGCCGATTATTGGATAGAGTGGATCACGGATTACTATGCGCTTGTGTCGAAGAAGTTCAGGGAAAACATGTTGGCAATGGCGACGGAAGTGCGAGAAGAGGTAAAGGGCATCAAGGATGATTGGGCTAAGAATATGCGCGGGTATATGCAGGCCTTTGAGAAACAAGCAAAGAATGAGGCGTTGACACTTATAGACACTAGCGGCTTTTCGAAGGACGATGACACAGAGATGGGAGGGACCTAATTTGTCTACAGATACTGGAATATACATAGCTGCTAGAATCTTTGTATTTTCCCTAGAATCCACCATTCCATCTTTGTCCTGTGTAGTGAAAAAGCAATGGACGAACTTCGGAAAAACATCCTGTGGCTTCGAGAGATACAATCCCCAGGCCACACATAAGTATCCAGATCTTTCTCGGGCCCCATGAAGCCAAGAGCTGACTTGGTATTTCCACTCCTGCTGAGAAATATCCATAGATCTAAAAGATAGCTTGTCGGTATCCTCATCCAACCCCACCCCAAAAATCCCTCATACCATCCCAAAGACACCGCCTTGACGATGGATTCCCCGCTTGCCACATCATTCAGGACAGACTCATCAGCGACCAGAATAAAGTTCCAGAGGCGATCGGCCATGGCACGTTTGCCTTCAAGACCCTCGCGCTGGAACAGTTCTCTGACGCCTCTGACATCGAGTCCATCCAGCAGTGACGCATCCTCGCGTGTATCAAGGTGGAAAAGATCCTTGAGTAGCTGGACGTCTCTCTGATCGACATCATCTTGATCCTCAAAGCATCCAAATGCTAGCCTGGTTTGCTGCATCAGGGAATTCAAAAGGACATTCCAATACCTATCGGATTCAGGGCCATAGTACGTGCGGCAGATCGTGTATCCCCATTGACAATAGTATTGGAGGTTGTCAGGATGGTGCCTGCTTTTGTGTTGTCGCTTGACACCTCGTGGGGGCGACCAAACATGGTCAATCAGTTCTTCGATTGGGGGATACATATTGCGGTCGAAAAAAGTGAATATGGCAATTGTGTTGGTCAAGATGAGTATGGGACTTGCGTGTCTTGTTGGCCCTTGTAAGAGTTTTGGAAGAACAAGATGGCTGATGAATTACCCGTGCGGGCCAGCTCATAATATCTGAACAATTACGGATCAGTGTTGATCCGCTTTTAACCCACTTCGGCAACTCCATTGACATTGGCGTTCTGGTTTCGGAGGTTTGTGAAGTTCTGTAAACGTTTGCTCTTGAACTTTTGTTGTGATTACCTTGGGCACACTACCTTATATGGTTTATTATTCATA
This sequence comes from Fusarium odoratissimum NRRL 54006, assembly GCF_000260195.1. NCBI lineage: Eukaryota > Fungi > Ascomycota > Sordariomycetes > Hypocreales > Nectriaceae > Fusarium > Fusarium odoratissimum. The sequence continues at coordinate 12,384 of NW_022158731.1, forward strand.
GCCCCAACTAGACGTGACATGCCGCAGACGAGCATGACATGAATGCCAGATTATGAACAGATATCCAATGAGTACCACGCCGAAGATGCCAAGAGCAGTAATATAGGAAATAGACAGAACTGAACGGATGACAAAGACATTTAACAACATGGTTTCAAGGTGGTGTAATAGAATCTATATGTAAAGTGGTTTAGCTGGTGTTGCTTTCTATCTTTGCTTGAAAATGTTCTCTTTGCTATTATATATCGACAATCTAGACAAAGCTATCAAGGAATCTTACACGTTTTAACTGAAGATGGAGTTGTCCACCCCATTATCTCTGCTTTTATTTTATCTTGCTCTACCTGAGATGCAAACTACTGTTCTAGATTGAATCGCCCATTGACGGTGCTCCTCGACCCATTCCTCGACCTGTACAAGTCGGATACTAGGGGAACGATGGGGCTTCCACAGAGACTTGATTATTTCAGAAACTGTAGCCATGGCACTTAAGCATATAAAAGATTAGGGTTTAATATAATTTAAAGTAAGATTTGGAGTTCTTACAAAAGAATAGAGACGTGGCCTTTTATGATCATAGGCAACTCCTACCTACATCACGTGCATGGATATCCCCACTGTCAATCGCCAAGAAAAAGGACAAGAGAGTGATTATAATCTTGTAAATATATATAAGTATTAGTATCTCAGTACGAGTACCAGACCAAGCCAGTCCCGATGCTAACAAGCCTAAATAATATTCCTATCTACAATCCATATTTGTTTTTTATAAAAGAAGTAGTATGTGAAAAGGCATAGCTTTCGGACTATTAGATCTAGTGGATGAAGGGGCACTACGCAGATGTCCATAATCTGAACTTTGTTTCTCAATCCGAAAGGTAGAGAGAATTCATCTTGTCCTGCACTAACCCTGAAGCCTTACTATGTAGGATGTGCCTCGAGTGGCTACTCTGTATCAATCGGGCATTTACCTCCAGGAGGCCTCAGAACTGATGTCAGACGGAAACAGGGATAGCAACGGCCAATTTGTAATTAAGCTGATGTGCCGCCCAGTTTGTGGCAGGTTCATCCGCTCTATGCGTCTAAAGGTTGCTTTCGCCTCCGGTTTCGAAGAAAGAGCCTGTTTATGTCGTATGTCGATCTTGTGAACAAATTCTGGAATAGTTGGAACCAGATTTGCTTCAGCGACCCGAAGACGGGAAAGACTTGTCAAAGTAAGAGGGTCTCTTGGCATGATTCTTCAGACTCCTTCTTATTAATCCTCCCAGGTGTCATTGCCGCGTTTCCTAAATTCGACAATCTCTGAACTACCAAAATCAGACTTGTGTTCCTATTGCAATGTTGAGCAGTATGCCCTGATGCAAGCCGACTTATACACTGGATTGTATGATGAGGATGCGAAGGCCTCCTATGAGTTCATTGCAAAGGCTTGCGACCTCAACGTGGACAACTTCAACGCCACTGACAGCGCATTCAACGTTAAAACTCTGGCTGCACTACTATGTTTGTGTTGGGGTTTCTTTATGAGGGACAGTTGCAGTGTTTCAGGGCTGAGATTTGAGCGGATGGCTCTTTTTTGTTTTAGTGGAGAGGAGGGACGGACTCTGAAGTATGTACTTAGATAATGTCGCTTTACGCAGTAATTTCTGTTCAAGCTGTGACTCCTGACTAGGGCATAATATTTTCCTATTGGCCATGATTTTGCTTCTGCGGGTCCACTTCTTAGACCTAGAATGCCAACCCAGTTTTATGTATAAGTACCATCAATGAGCCCGCACATGTTGTGACCTCATCTAAACCCTTTCTCGATTTTTGAAAATCTACCTACAGTCATGCCTCTGCCGCCACTCCCCGACTACGAATCGTCCTATGAGGAATTCACTGTGGATCCAAACCATGAGTCCGAAACTCATGGATATGGACGCCCTTACGCGACGCCTATGTCGATGATTAATCAGGATGGTTCCATTCTATATGAAACTGAAGACTTTGGACTACTATATCAGATCGTTTGCTCGAACGATGCAAAGACCCTTGAGCAGTATCTCGCCGCTGCACCTTGGGTCATCCCAGAGGCATCTGCTGTTTTGATAGGGAAGCATGGCATTGATGACAATGAGGATTGCTTTCTGAATGCAGCCCAGAGTGGATGTCTCGATGTGCTCAAAATGCTTCTAACCCACTTTATGCAAGACGAGGATCTCGAGGCGCAGGCCAGATTCAAGCAGCGCCGCTACAAGCTGCTAAACCGCGCCGCCAAATGGGGTCATATCGAGGTGGTGAAGTACTTACTCGACAATCAACCACTGTACGCCGACATCCATGCACGGGGCTCCTATGGCCACACTGCATTACTATGTGCTGCAGATCTCTACTGTACTCAGTTTCTCGTTCCTCCCGGTGGAGATAGAGCTAATGCCACCAAAAACGAAGCAGTGATGAATTTGCTGCTGGATCGGGGTGCATGCGCTTCTGATTTTCTTCCCTTCTGGAATGACAAGGGGAAGCCAAGCGCTACAGTCTTGAGTTTGGCTGTGCAGTGGGCAAGCCCAGAGTTAATTAAGAGGCTTATCGCTGGTGGCGCCGATCCCAATACCATGGTAATGCAAGGTCCTGGGGAGCTGAACTTTTGGAATCAGCATGATTCGTTTAACGAAGTACCTGCGCTGTTTAATGCCTGTACTCACGCCAACTTCAAAGTCGTTGAAACTCTGATTGATTGCAGAGGCACAGCCGTTGCTGTTGCCGACATATTGTCCTCTCGCGACGGTCGAGGAAGTATTCCTCTCCACTGGGCCACTCAAAGTGAACTGCCAGTGGAGATCGATGGCTTCCCTGATCTCAAGGAAATAGCCCAAAGCATCACAAGCACCATCGAACTACTCCTCAGTCTCGATCCCACGGCAATCAACGTTCAGGACAATGACGGGAATACACCTTTGCACTACGCTACCCGGTCATTGAGCCGACATAACAAGCTGTACACAGCTGTCTTCGAGCTTTTATGCTACAGAAGGGGCGATGCTAGTGTACGCAATAACAATGGCGAAACCCCTATGCATACCTTGTTTCGTCTCCATGGAGACGACACTACAATCACCGACCAAGATCCCGTCGAGACAGCCGCTATATCAATCATGCTCGCCCACGGTGCAAGCCCCACGGATACTGATAATGCTGGAAACACGCCATTGCATCTTGCGGCCTTCAACCTCCATTGGACCGAAGCCTTATCGTATCTCCTTGAGCGTGGTGCTGATCCTGCTCAAGAGAATCTGGAAAAAGAGACTGCATCTCACAGAGCTGCTTGCGGTAGTTACAAAGGGCGTGATATTCTTACTAGATCCGAGGAGAGAATCAGAGCTCAGGAAGATATGCTGGCAGTCCTGGTGAAAGCTGGAAGAGAAGGGTTGATGGATCGGGGAGATGCGGAGGGGAAAACTCCGCGACAGATTTGCAAGACCACGAGAGATGGGTGGGTAACGAAGGATATACGTTGAGTCAAGAGCACGTGTCAAGGTTTGCTGCCACGATTACGAGACAGACTTGAATGGGGGTCGTATTTAGTTGCAAAGGTTTTGGCTGTGTTGACATGATGAGATCAGGCATTGTGTAGATTCGTTATGTATTCTCGTGTCAAAACTGAGTGATTGTTCTTTTGCCTTGACGAAAGTCTTTCTGGTTGGTTCTTCGACCTTCCTTACCACATCTCATCCTCTTGGTTCCTGTAGTAACCCCACTTCCGAATTTCCGAACAGCTTCCAGTACAGAGAAGTGCCAAATCCCCAGGCCAGACACTGTCCGCAAGATCTTCTTCAGATCCTCGGAAGCTAATACAGAACTCAGTCCGGTATTTATTCCACATCAGAAATGTCCACAACTCCAACAGATAGCCCGTCGGGATCCTCGCCCATCCCCATCCCGAGTGACCATCAAACCACGACAATGAGATAGCCTTAACAACGAATTCACCTTTTTCTGTATCTTTCAAAACAGCTTCATCAGCGAGCAAAACATAATTGAACAGATAATCTGCCATAGCTCGACTCTCGTGGGGCCTTGTGCTCACGCGGTACTTGGAGTTGACTTTCTCTACAACTTCAGTCTCTTTGAGCTTTTCGGCGTTGCAGAATTCCCTAAGACCTCGAACATCGAGACCATCCAGCCGAGAGGGATTCTCCCGGACATCTAGATAAAATAATTCCTGAACTCGTCGCCTATCATCTTGGTCTGTTTCCTCGTCGTCCTCAAAGACTCCAAATGCCAGCTTAGTCTGATGCCTTAAAGAGTATAGAAGCGCTTGCCAATGCTTTTCAGACTCTTCACCGTAGTAGGTACGGTAAATGGTGAAACCCCATTTGCGGTAGTGGTGGGAATTGTCCGGGTTCTTCCTCCCTTCCGGTCCCAGCTTGGTCCCGCGCGGGATCTGCCAAATCTCACGCATCATGTCTTTGATAATGTCGGACATCTTGACAGAGCTTGATTATGAGGATACGCCAGGTGAAGGCTGTATTTTTTTTTTTTTTTTTTTTTTTTTTTGAAATGTTGTAGAATGATGAGCTGTGACGACCAGCTAATTAAGCCGACGTGATCTCGAGAATGGGTTCTTAAGAGACCTTGAATTGGCTAGGATGGTATGGCTGAAGCGAGAACAAAATCATGTTGGTTGACATGCTTTAGATAAGGGAAATCACGTTGAGATAGCATGGTCCTGTCCATCCGGAGTATAAATTCCCCGACATAGGCGAATGCGGAGTGGAACAAAACAGTAAGATATAGCGAAATCATCATTAGTCATAGACAAGCTACAATTCTGTCAAATTGTGCCTTTTACTGAAGTTGTAATGCATTTAAGGTTATATATATAAAACTAGACATAACTTAGGCAACTGCCATATTGCCACACAATTACTTAGCAGGTGGACTGTGCTTGCTTGTTATGTATTAGTTCCACTTTAAATACTTGCCGATGACTCATTCCCAATATCAAAAGAATTCTAAGTATTTAAAAGCTCAGTGTTTGTACATGAAAAGGTTCAACTTCTCTTCGATCACTTGAATACTTAACAATAATGCCGTCCGCTCTGCCCGAAGTTGAATCACCTTACCGCAATTTCGTTCGGGGTCCAAATGAGTGTCATAATGGCAAAGAGCCTCCTTACACACCAATCACTATGGTTGATCGTAATGGATTTATTCTGTGCGAAACAGATCAATTCGACCTCCTTCGTGCAATCATCTATCGGGATGATGTGACGACTCTTGAGCAGTATCTCGATATTGCGCCATGGGTTATCGAGGAAATAGAGGAGCTTCCTCTCTATTACTCCTTCTTCTACATAGCTGTATCATACGGAAGTCTTGGTGCACTCAAGACCCTCCTTTCCTACTACGTAAGAGTTATTGAACCAAACCAAACAATCACCTTTCGAAAACGCGGCTTCACCCTGCTCAACGAAGCTGCTAGGCGGGCCTATCTGGAGATAGTAGAATTTTTACTCGATAACCAGCCACTATACGCTGATATCCATGAGCGAGATTATACCGGCTGCACTGCTATTGCTGCTGCCTCAGATTTATATTCAACGAGATACACCGAGACGTTCAACTGGCAGCCTTCTGTTGACAAGAGCGAAGCTGTGATGAATCTGTTACTGGATTGGGGTGCCTTTCCTTCGGACGTGGTTGCACGGGTTCATGAAGACTCATCAGGGAAACCTGAAACCGTTCTGTCAATGACATCCGAGTGGGTAGGCGCTAAGATGATCGAGAGGCTCGTTAGCGGTGGCGCAGATGTCCATGCCGAGTTCACAAAACACTCGCTTCAACTACGACTGTACGACGAGCAAGACTATATCGTCGACAACGTCACTGCAATTCACATGGCTTCTTTTCGCGGTAACTTCGTCGCTCTTGAGACTCTACTCGGTCATCATGGGGACACAGTCAGTGCCCTGGAAATGGTGTCCTCTTGTGACAGTCGAGGGAGTACCCCTCTTCACTGGGCTGCACGGAATAACCTGTATAACCCCAACTTACACGAAAGTGCACAGAATATCAAAACAACTATCCATCTTATTTTGGACATAGACCCTGCGATAGTCAATGTCCAAGATCTTGAGGGGAACACGGCCTTGCATTACGCCGCTCGATATTTCGGTGAAAATGGGGAAGTCTTCAGGCCAATTTTTCAAAGCCTTTGCGACAAGGGCGCAGATTCAAGTATACACAACAACCGCGGAGAAACACCGCTACACTATATGTTCTCCAGTGATGGTACAGATGAGACAATTGACAAACAAACCTTATCTCTCCTCCTTGCTCATGGCGCAAAGGTTAACGATATTGATCATGCTGGAAATACCCCTCTACATATTACAGCTCGAAGACTGGATTATCATAACATAATATCTTTTCTCATTAAAGAGGGCGCTGATGCTACCATTGGTAATTCGACAAATGAGACACCTGTCCATGTAGCCGCTTCCGGCGATGTATCCACCCCGGGTCTGGCGGAGAAAGTTGAGATACAAAATGCAGTCCTCACAACTCTAACAAACGCTGGAGGGATTGAACTGATGGACCTGCCCAACGCAGAGGGAAAGACACCAAAGCAAATTTGCAAAGCGCAGAGGGACAAGTGGAGGGAGGATGAGAAAAGGGAGCGCATGATAAATGGGCGCCGTGAACGAATTTTGGCAAGCACCGCGTCTTGCTCATCTATTTCCCCTGTCAATGTCGAACGCTGTCATAATTAGGACCTGGAAGATTGCGCTTTATCTTGGTAACTTAGTCGTTGGTGGAATGTTTCGCAGAAGTGGAAGTAGTGCTGTTAGTGTCTAAACTTAACTCTAGCTTCTCACTACAGGGTATGGAACCTACCTACCCCTCATCTTATCCCAATCACTCCCTTGCCTAGCAAGTGTAACATTGCAACAGAATGCGACTTCACTTCCTGGTAATTCTTGCTAGGGCTATAACTTTTGCGAGTGGTGAACTTCGGCCAGATTGCCACGCCACAACGACCTGTTATCCCTGTCATTGGCCCGCAAGTCCCAGACCAAGGTCCTGACAATGATCCAAAGGTTGAGGCAAGCCTGCTTTTCAGAAGCCTAAACTATGAACTAGAACCGGATTGCCTCCGTAACAAATCAACTTGGTGGTTTCGAACCTATGAAGGGCACTGTAATTGGCTGAAGCGAGGTGAATCGGGTGAAGGCTCTATTGGATCGGCCAGACCACGCGACTACCAACAATACACATACGCCGATGATATATCCAAGCCACGAGAAGGCCCAAACCCACGAGTCATTAGTAATGCGTTTTTCAAAAGGAAGAAGACGATTTACTATGGCCATACGGCTCTCCTTCTAGGGCTTATTGAAGTGAGAGTGTATCATCCGTGGATTCTCGATTCTTAGTGCTGACTTATTCAGTTCATCATGCATGACGTTACATATAGCCGAGACTCTATCGATGACTTTATTGAAGTCCCTATGCCAGAGGATGAGGAGGTATTTTCTATCAACACCACACTCAGAGTGCCAAGAACAGCCGCAATGCCCGGAACGAGCACGTCCAGAAGTAACCCTCGTGAAAACATCAATATGGCAACAACATGGCTCGACATATCGTCTTTATATGGCAGCACTACTGATATAGCACACCGACTTCGATCAAAAGTTGATGGCAAACTTCTCACGCAAGAGGTCCAGTCCCCTGGCACCAGGGCAAAAGCCTCTTACCTTCCCTTCAACACCATGGGTGTACCGACCAATACGCGGCCTGGTGTAGAGCCAGAGGGACTGTTTGCCGGAGGCGATCCTCGTACCAATGAAGACTGGCTACTTCTTGGTATCCACACATTACTAATTCGTGAGCATAACAGGCTCTGTGACATTCTCAAGAAGCAGAAGCCGGGCTGGGACGATGAGCAGCTTTATCAGACCGTGCGACTCGTCATGTCTGCGAAACATGGATTGATCGCCAACGCATACCAAAATGGCCTATTGGACGGAGAAGATACCATGGCCAAGAGATGACGGATTTCCTCTTTACCGTCAGATGTTTGGTGAGAACGCATTGGAGATAAACCCTGGCAACACGTATCCTTGGCCGCTTGTCACCAAAAATGGAAAGCCAATAACGGTCTCTGCAGTGATGGCTGTCGTCTATCGCTTTCACGAGTTTATCATTCCGAGCTTCCCAATCAAGGATCAGAACAATGAGACATTATGGGAGCAAAACTTGTTTGAGACGAGCTTTAATAGTACTGGGTTTCTCAATGTCGGGCTGGAAAGAATTCTTGCTGGGGCTCTTTCGTCGCACATTCCCGACTTCAAGTCTGGGGTAGACGAGAGTTTCAGAAGCGCTGGAATCTACCGTGGGCGTCCCTTTGACATTGTTGTCTCAAGTATTGTGCATGAACGAGAGCAAGGGTTGCCGACATTCAACCAATATTTTCACTAGGACAACGCTTAGGATCCAGAAGTTGTTGTCCCAATTTGAGATACTTGAGATAAGTTTTCGACTGACCCTGGAGTCATTGAAAATCTGAAGAAGCTCTACAAGCACCCTGACGATGTCGACCTCGTCGTGGGCTGTCAACCTCATCATCAGCCTGTTTGTTTATTCGGCATGGGAAACTCTGACCGTTTCTCTATCGGCTTTGCGATGATGCGTTGTCTTCTTGTGGACCGCCCGTGGGATTGCCATCCAAGTAACGCTCTGGAAGACCTGATATGGGAGCGAAAGGACGTACCCGGCTTTTACAACTTTAGGTTTTATAGCGAATTTTGGGTCAAGGAGCTGGATTTGCCAGCCCATGGTACGAATCTCCTGTGGCGTTTGATCACAGAAAACTCGGAGATCAATTGCGTTCAGAGATCGCCTTTGTTTCCACCTGACAAGGATACCAACCCGATTCACTGTTCAAAAGAAACAGGTAAAGTTTCATTATTGGGCTGTTCTGTTGAAATTTTTCCAAGTCGCCCTTTCGTTATTAAAACAAGGTCCTTGTAGCTTCATCGCTACAGTCATCATCACAGCGGGCAGCGGCATCCTAGCAATCATGCACTACCTGCGATGGAAGACTTCGGGGAGACGCAAAACCTGAACTAAAGCACTCTATTGTCTTGGGATAATCTTCTTATGCATATAAGTGCATGTAAGTAAAGCTGTCATAAGTCACGGAGGGAAGAGAGAAACACTAACGCCATTACTACTATATTGGTCGAACTTTGACTTCATGAAATACTTTAAATATGACCAAAGGAAATCTCACAAGTCATCCTAATCGAGGAATGTCCTAACGTGTTGTTTGTAACAGCGGTATGATATCAGATTGTCATACGAAACTTAAGTAAATTTCTTTGAAGGATTTCCTTCTTCTTGTTCTCCAATTCCTCCATGTCCCAGTTCACAGTGATGAACCTGCCGGAGAGCCAGTCCCGCCTCTCACGAGATAACCAGACCATAGTATCGGCGGCCAGCTCCAGTGTATCATTCAGATGAGAATGCATCGCCGGGGGCATGTTCAAAGCGAGCTCGGTCTTGATCCCACCTGGATGAATCGATATGGCCACTAATCCCTGCTCGTAATATTTCTTATCGATGAACTCAGTAAAACGGCAGAGAGCGAACTTGCTCGTCTGGTACGCTGATGCTCCGGGAACGATGATCTGAGCGCCGACACTACTGATATTGATGATAGCTTTGGCCGATGACTTGAGAAACAGCGCGATGAAATAGCGGGCGGACAGGTAAGTTCCTTCCATAGTGACCTCCCAAGTCCACCACTCCGACGGGTCAGACTCGGTGACGGGCTTCCACTCCTAAGGCATCCTGCATTGTTGATCAAGATGTCCAGGCTGCCGCCGGGTACTTCCTTGGCGGTCTCGGTGGCGGCTTTCACCGACTCCTCTGTCGTGATATCCGGTTTGATAGAATGAACGAGAGGCTGGGGCCGATTTGCCTTCTTGGCAGCATCTATGACAGTCGCTTCAATCTTGGTCATGTCAGAACGAGCAGCCAGGATGATTTTCGAGCAACATGCCATAGCGAAGCGAATTGCGGTAGCCTTCCAGATTTCCTTGGAGGCGCCGGAGATGAAGACTGATTTGCCGGTCAAGTCGGCTTTGGATGGATTAATGAAAGGATAAGTGTCGTTATGCGTAGAGACGTAGCTGGCCAGAGTAGGCGAGTTAGTCTCACGCAAAGAAGAATCGTGAGCTGACATGATGAGTCTGAAAATGCACTGTCAAAGTGGTACCATTGAGATTCGCGGAGGTACTAACAGGCGTTGGTTTACCGTAACTGACGGTTTAATTAAGAATTTAGTCTAGCACTGATCCTGTTCAAAAAGTAGAATTTGCATTTCAAATCAAAAAATAATAGTCTTATTATCATTAAACTGGTTCCAAATCTCTTGCAATGTGTGGAAATGTATATCTCTAAAGTACTCCTGCTTCTGCTTTTCTACCTCTCGTTCTGGACGTCTTGCAGCACCAGACGCGGAGTACATCTGCAATTGTGCAAAAGTGATATCGTCCGCTGAATTACCAGGCATAAGCGTGTCAATTACCTCGTTCAGGGTGCTGACTTGAACTGTAAACTTGGGACGCTCTCGCCTGATCGTATCCACGATTTCCCGCCATGTAAGTCTTTGACCCGACATGAAGGTGTATAGTGCCCAAATTGGCCCCTTCACCAATGCTACAAGCCCTTTTACCACATCTCGCGCGAGAGTGATATCGATAGAGTCTTGCAAGCTTCCGGGGACAGAGAATTTCTCATTATCAAAGTCAATTAATGGCCCCTCTCTCATATGTCGATTGTATCGGTTCGACACCGGGACAAAATAATCTGCGAAAAGTCCGATACAGACAATAGTCCACTCGACTTGGTCTTGCTGCTTCAAGGCCTGTCGGACACGTTCATTGATGTTTCGGAAGTAAGCTGGCTGATCGGGATAGTCGCGAGTGTTGCCTGCAAACTCGGATGGAATGAAACGTTTGCAAGACGCGCTTCGCCGGCAAGCAGCCAAGAGTTGGAGGTGTATATCGACGTAAGTCTGGGAAATGTCCACTATAGTGGAGATTAGGGCCTTGCAGCCTCTCAATGCCTCGTCAAGTGAGGTGCTTGAGTAATCGGTCATGAATTGTTGTACCCCTTCTTTTGCTAGGTGAGGCTTGTATGTGCGAGTAAGGATGACAAGGTCAAGCCCTGCCCTTAGAAATTTCTATGTGGGGCTGGTTCTGAGTCGCAACCATGTTGTGTCTCCGGAAAACAAGACACTAGCCATTCCCACGTCAAGGCGGACTCACTCTTCGGCTAACTTCACTCAAGATCTTCATGACCTTACTAAAGTCAATCGTCGTATGCGTATGGGTGTTGCATTGAATGCCTTGATACAAGTACGCGTCAATTTCAAGCACCGGTATTCGGGTAACCCAACCTTATGATAATAAGAAATACCTAGGCAGCAAGTAGTTCAAGGCCACAGACAACTAACTTTAGAACTGTACGTCTCACTCAGAGGTCTCTATTTAATTTACACAACCCGAGCTACGCGTCTGCGGCTATCGCCACAGTAATATTAGTTCGGTATTCGAAACCGGTCAACCTCAGGCTTCAATCTTACGATCCACCTTCTCGGCGCCTTTATTGACATCAACAAAGTACACGGAGCACAAATTCCGACGCTGATATTAAACCATGTGTTTCATATGGATCGGCATGGAAACCAGTATATCTGAGCATTCCAGTACTTCCCTGAGTACTGGAATCAAGGTCGGAATGAACCCGAGTACTAACCTGAATCTAGGCGCCTTATCTCATGTTCCCCACTATCCTTTTGGCGATATCTCGAATATGCCCAAATTACAATGGGCAGACCAAAAACAAGGTAAACAATTCATTATATGCCTAACCCGCCTTGTGCGTCCTGAAGAATTCAGATGCACTTCAACAGTACAGTATGTGCGAATAAATTCACAGTTTCTCATGGCATAAAAATAGCTTCAGGTAGAAGATGATACCAGCAACCCAGAAAGGAGTGTTAGACAAGCACTCTGCAGCATGCAATTCCAGGAACCGGGTACAAATATGAACTTGACAGTCAGAAGGCACATGGTTTCCTGTGACAAATGTAATCCATGCTAGCTTCGAGGGAAGTTTATATTAATGCATTGTTATTGGGACTAGTATTGAACTGGTATAGATCCGGGATAGATTGTTGGGGTCATTGCCCTAGCTCGCATCCCGTCTCAAAAAAGAAAGTCGTTCCCAAATCGATGCGGGGTAGATATACTAGAACACGCCTCAAGCTTTAGGATGGGCCTTGTTTTCGGGGCCTATGGATAGCCTCGAATTGGAGATATCTATAAATTCCAACGATAACTTCCTCTGTCTGATCAAATCGATCCTAACCCTTCTCAAACAAGATAACAGTGAAATCATTCACTTCTTTCATCAAACCGAAACGACCTACTTTTTCTACCCTTAGCCATTGATCAATCACGGCAATATGGCTCCCCCAGAGGCAGAAAAGCCAGTTGATCACACTCTCAACCGCCGCCCTTCCGTCAGCAAGGGTGAAAATACAGAGATCAGTAATGATGCTGCGAGACTAATGGGTAAGGTGGCCCCCAAATTATTAGCATTATCTGGATTTTTAACATTATCTCAGCAATGGGCTACCAGCCCCAGATGAGGAGAGACATCAGCACTCTTCAGCTGATTGGGGTGGCTTTCATGGTTACAGCATCCTGGCTTGGAGTATTGGGTGGTTTTACAACTGGAGTAGTGGTCGGAGGATCAGTTTGCCTCATCTATGGTCTGATCATTGTCGGTGTCTTTAGCACTTTTTTTGCTATCACCCTTGGAGAATTGGCGAGCGCTATGCCTACAGCTGGAGGCCAGTACTACTGGGTTTCCGTCCTTGCCCCCAAGAAGCTCTCTCGCCCCTCGGCCTTCTTTACCGGTCTCTGCAACCTGGCCGGCGGTGTCGTGGCCACTGCTGGCTCTAGTGTTTTGCTTGGCAACATGGTGTTGGCCGTGTTAAGCTCTATCAGCCGTCATTGTGACTCAGCCCTAGTCTCATTAGCTACCCCTATCTTTCGAGGCTTATCGTCAGTATGAGCGAGATCCATGCCTGGCAGAATTGGCTGATCGGCCTTGCGTTCAACTGGACCGCATGTTCAGTCAATATGAGCAAGAAGACCGTCGCCAGGACCCTGTCTGTAGGCATGTTCATCAGTATTGCCGTTGTTATCGGTCTCGTTATTTCCATCCCAGCCACCAGTCCCAAACATACCGACGCGAAGTTTATCTTCACAAGCAACGAGAATGTCAGTGGCTGGAGCTCGGATGTCATGGCCTTCCTTGTTGACCTGATCAACGCCAGCTATAGTTTTGGTATCATTGATACCGCAGTGCACTTGGCCGAAGACATTACCAACCCTGAGAATAAGGCTAATCTCTTAAGGTAAAAAAGGTAGTTTTTCTTATTATATTTATAGGCCCAAATTTAACTTAATATAAAAAATAACTTAAATATATAACTATTAAGGCTAAATAAGTATTTTATATCCCCCCTTTTATATAAAAGTAGTAAGCTAATTATAATTTAAATATTTATTAACTTGATAATTTAATTAATTAGTTTTATAAGATATTTAAAGAATTAATTATATAAGTTTTATAATAAGTATTATTTTTTTATTTCTTTATGGCCTTAAGGCTATTATGTAAGTAAATTAAAAGATATAATAAATAGTAAATATTAATTAATTTTATTAGTGCTAAATATTCTTATAAACTTTTTATATTATAACTTTTATTACCATGGTTACTATTATGCTGTAATGATCTAATATGGTCTAAAATTAAGACTAGCAATAAGGGGCAAATCTCCCCGGATCATCCAGAGAACGCTCAACACGTTGCATGCATTTTTCTTTTTGAAGACAAGACGCACCCTGGGCAGATCTTCGCCTGTTCACGCCAAAGAATAGTTGAAAGCCCGGCATCTAGACGGAGACATATACACATCTCGGACAATTCCCCACCTCCACCTCGATGTTGTGTAACCTCACGTCGGCTAAACGGGAAAATACCCACCACTGCCCAGCACCAATGTGCATAAACAAATAAAAATATTCAGCTGGTCAATACGGCGATTTTTATTTAAAGCCTGCCCAAGTAATACGTGGGTTAACTTACTCTGAGTTTGTTAATTCTTCACATTACATACTATTACCAAAATGGCTACTGTTAATCCTCTTGTTTTGCTTCCTGGCGTCGCACCATCTGTTTTTCATCAATTCATATCAGAAGTCACTGAAGTTACCACCGCTTACAATATTGTCATCATTTCCAAGCCTAGCTGGACAAGCAGGACTACCGCGACCCTAGCAAGATGCACCGCATGTTTGACATAACCTCGAAGCAGCATTTTGTCTCCACAGCTGTCATCACTCCCCGTAACGTGGCCGAGGCTCAAGCCATCGTCAAGCTTTATAACAAGTTTGAGATTCCCCTTTGGCCATTCTCTACTGGCCGAAATGTTGGGTATGGTGGTGCTGCTCCCCGTATACCAGGCTCGATTAGTCTTAATCTTGGCAAACATATAAACAAGATCTTGAAGGTTAATGTTGATGGTGCATATGCTCTGGTTGAACCTGGAGTTACATATGCAGATCTTTATCAGTCCTTGGTGGATAACAACCTTGGTAATAAAGTGTGAATTGATGTTCCTAATCTTAGCCGCGGATCCGTGCTTAGAAACACTACAGAGAGGGGAGTTGGCTATACTCCGTATAATAAGTCATCTTCATCGTTATACCGACCAAGTAGTGACGGCCTGTAGGTAATCACTTTATGATGCACTACGGCATGGAAGGTAAGAGCTCTGATACAGCTACCTCATTGCAAGGGATGCTTATGACTAACTGTCTAAAGTTATATTTCCCACGGCACACTAGTCTGTACGGGAATGGGTGCTTTGCCAAACCCATATGCGGATCTAAACGCCCCTCTACACGAGCAAGAGCCCAACTCGGCGTGGCAACTGTTTAATTACGGCTTCGGTCCCTATAACGACGGCATCTTTATGCAATCGTCTCTTAGTATTGTTATCAAAATGGGTATCTGGCTTATGGTGAACCCTGGCGGGTATTAGTTATACTTAATTACTATTCCTAAAGATAAGGATCCTTATTAGGCCATTGAGATCATTCGACCGCTTCAGACTTCAATGGTGCTCCAAAATATTCCCACTGTCAGACATTTACTTTTAGATGCAGCTGTTATAGTATAAGCCCAGCTTAACCACTAGAACACAGCTAACAATAGCTACAGGGATCTTAAGACAAGTACACGACTTCGAAAAAGCCACTTAATGATAAGAAACTCAATAACATCTCAGAAAAGTTTAACCTAGGCCGCTGGAATTTCTATGGGGCGCTTTATGGCCCTGAACCTATTCGGAAGGTTATATGGGAAGTTATCAAGGGTGCTTTCTCAGCCATCCCCAGGGCCAAGTTTTACATCCCGGAGGATATGCCTAATAATGTTATTTTGCAGACCAGAGATCTTACCCTCCAGGGAATTCCCACCATAACTAAGCTTAAATAGATATAAGTTCTGCATCTTACTCGATATCATTTTTGACATATTAACCGCATTTCAATAGCAACTAGCTGCCCAATAGAACTCACCTATTCTTCTCCCCTATCGCCAAAGTCATAGGCGACGACGCAGTCACTTAGTATACCTTGACCTGCAAGGGTTGCAAAGAAGCAGGTTTCGACTTTATCAGAATATTTATCATAGGAATAAGGGAGATGCATCACATAGTATATCTTATTTTTAACCATCTCGATCTAGAGCCATGCCATCGAGCACATGCCCTCATTAGTCAGTTAATCGACGATACGGTAAAGAAGGGCTGGGGCAAGTATCGCACTTATTTGGTATTAATAGATCAGATTGCGCAGACTTATAACTTTAATAATAATACGCAGATGCATCTTAATATAATAATTAAGAATATATTAGACCCTAATGGAATTTTAGCGCCTAATACGAATAGGTTATGGCTAAGCGGCTATAATGCAAAGGACTTTACTATAAGTCCACAGCGCTCTATAAAGCTATAGCAGGGTAATAGTTTAGATTCTTAAGCGAAGAAGTGAGGTTAAATATAACAGTCTTGGTCTTAGTAAATGCTTTTAAAGTATACTTTACCCCTTTTCTGCTGGTGCCACATTTAGTGGAGAGCAGGTTAAATCTTGGCTCGGGTTGTCTCCTTGGCCAGTTGTGCATGGAACTGCTTAGTTAGTTACCTAATCGCCAAGTCCAACAGAACATCCTCGCTTCCACCAGGAATCCTGGCCCAAGGCACTTCTCGATAAATCTCTATATCGTCGTGTCAGCTCTCTGTCGGTATAAAAGCATGTGCTGAATAGCTTACTCTCCGCAATCTCGCCCTTGCCCGTACGCGTAGAACCGTTGCCGCCGAACAATAGAACAGCGCATCTCGCACACTCGTCAAGAACAATGCCAGCGTTGGCTTTGCACAGAGCGGTCAGACTACCGAGTTCTTGGTCTGCTGTTTCCTTAGGCATCTTGGAGAGCTGGTATGCGAATGATTCTACCCAGGACCATTGCGCTTCCAGGATTGCACCACATTTAGCCAGTCGGTGACGTACCACGGGTTGTTCCATGAGAGTCTTGACAAAGTCAGCTGTGAATCACATCCACTCCATCTTCTAAACCCACCTTGTTGAATGCCTTGCGCTGAAGACAATAAGCGAAGGCGCTGCTCAGGGCAACTCAAGCCTGACAGGTAACACCAACAGAGATGAACATACGCTCGTGGTTAAAGTTGTACATGATGTACTTCATGCCCTCGTTCTCACGCCCGATCAGGTTTTCCGGTCGGACTCTCACATCATCAAGTTCGATAAAGGAAGTTCCAGCCACAATCTGCCCCGCAATTTTAAGTCGTCTCCTTGTCACGCCAGGATGGTCCTTGAGCGGGACTAAGATTAAAGAAATGCCTTTTCCTCCAGAGTTTTCCCCACCAGTTCGGACTGCCATGCTAGCATAGTCTGCCATCATTCCATTAGTAATCCACTTTTTGGTCCCGTTAATGATTTATTCGTTGCCACTCAGAGTAGCCGTCGTGGTGATGTTGGCGACGTCAGAGCTAGCACTAGAGATGAGATCAGTAAAGCTCTCATTCAGTGATATCTTGAACCCACTCTGGCTCCGTAATAGCAATACAGATTCTCTTTCGCTCGACTAAGAGATCTAGGAGAAATCTTTCTTGTAGCTGAGGCTCTGCATAATGCAACAGAGGGGGGATACCAAAAGCAACGCCAGTGGTGATAGAGCCAGGTAGTACAGCAAGGCCGGAGCGGCTCATCTAGTGTTCAATACAGTCAGCATCGCGATTGATAATGCACCCGTGTGGTGCCATATCTCATCTGCATATATCATCGTATGCAAAGTGTCCCATTCCTCCACAGGTACCTGGCCGGGCATGTGAGTTATGCCTAGCTTTCGAAGCCATTCTACAGGTAAAGGCGCTGGCAAAGACGCCAGGATAAAGTTACCCTTTGCAATGACCTCGAATAGGTTGGATGGCACCTCCTCTGCTGATTCCCAGTTCAGGGCAGTTTGGAGTTGGTTTTGGAGATAGCAAGAGTTTTACAACAGTTAGAAGGTATGTTTAATGAATTATAAGCTTGCATATATAAACAGTATTCCAAGGTTTCCAACCTCAGCGGCGGGCTTTTCTTATTGAGGAAACATGCCTCGGCATAACTATCTGGACTACCCTAAGCAAGCCGAGGCTGATTTTCGAATTTTCCTACCCACTCCAGTGTCTCATTCCGGGTCTGATTAACATGGACGTGCCGACCGTCAAAGCTTGGACCAGGACTGAGAGTCATTTCAATTAATTGCTGGCATTAAGAAGCCAGCCGCTTCCGCTCCTTTCATGTGCGAGAGTTAGATTCTTCAGCGGCGACACGTTTCTTCGACTCATCGACACCTTGACAGCTGCGAGTGGATGCCTCTTTGGCGTGTCTTGATGTTGATGTATATTCTTATGCCAGCTTGCGCATGCAACCACAGGACCGAAGGGTAGTCCATTGCCGGAGCGACCGTCGCCGTAAAGAGCTGCCTGGCCGTACGTGGGTGATATCCTTATAGTTTAAATGGCGTTTTAGCATTTGTCAGTGTCTCGAATCCAATAAATAGTGGATGTCCACTAATACCCGCTGGACGCTGACTCAATAATACGTTCTTAGTAAAAGGCATTCTGTGACCCAAATTAAAGGCCAGTGCATTATAAGCTGGCTCTAACACTGCTGAAGTTAGCGGGCTAGTTAACATTCTTAATGATAGTATAGGCACTAACTTGGATTCATAGTGTCAGGAATGGTGCCATTGCACAGCCACTTAGGAATGGGTTTCTCTTTTGAATCCAGTGCAGTGTGTAGCTCGAGGGCCGCCTTAACACGCGCACCAACGTCCGTGGATCTCCACACGTCCATACCTTGGATACGCAGCGTCTCGGCGATGTGAGAGATGGATGAGATGCCAAAGCTGGTGTGGGCAAAATCTCGGCAGGTCTCCTGCGTGATGCCGCTAATTGGGAAGGTTTTTTGATTGTGCCAGAATTTGATAATCTCCGCGGTGGTATTGATCCCACCACGGCCTTGCACGGGATACTTCCCATCAGAAGTCAGGTAGATGTACGCGGGAACCCGGCCGGAGAACAACTCCAAGGACTTTTCGTACAGAGCTGCATCTTCAAGGAAGACGGCAGCCCCTATGGTAGACTCAATCATCACTACGAGCGTCAGCAGATCCGCTAGTGACAGTAATACAGAAGAAGTGGACCTACCTAGTTCCCAGTTTCCATTCTTCTGCGGGGCGCCGTCCTCGATGATGGGGATGTAGGCGTGTCGTAGCATGTCAGAGAAAGTCTTGATACTCTTCTTGGACCAGTGTTCATAGCTCGAGCGCATGATTTCACCGGCACGTACCCAATTAGCGGCCGACCAGGCCGCCTGCAGTGGTGCGTTGCTGTTGTTGTGACCTTGGATCGTGCTAGACCAGGCATCCATATAATGGATGGATTTCTCAGCATAGTGCTTGTCCTTCGTGATCCACCATGCCAATGCGTTCATGTATGCCGCCATGGAGTCCTCGCGCTCCTGATAACACCCAATGTTGGGCGTCGATGTCGGTCCGCACTGGACCGTCTCATATGGCTCGGCCGTTCGCGTAGGCGAGATGTACGACATGTTAAGCATGGAATCCAATGCCTCCGTCCAAGGATTCTCCCTAGCCTCGATCCTCTTGGCAATGTGATCGAGCTGTGGCCCGGAAACGAAAACTCCTGGATGAACCCATGTCTTGGGCGCGTTGGTTGGAATGGGAAAATAAGGAGTCGCTTTACTATCACTTGCCGCATATACAGATTTAAGGGCAGAGGAAGCTTCCAAACCAAGCATCAGGAATTGGAGCTTCATCCTGTCAGTGAAATTAGTAATAATTTAGCTTGGTAGATATACAACACTACTGCTAATTATAATAAATATTATAGCTCTAGTAGCTGTTTTATACCGCATCGTGTTGAAAGTGCCTGAGGCACCTAACTACCTAACAGTTTCCACCAATAATATTTTAGTAAGATACAAACTTTCCACTAATTAGAGTCGCATACCTACTTCCTGCACACCCCACTTCCTACGCATTATCCTTACTAAAATTTACTGATAAGTATTTATTAACTAAATACAGCTTAAAGTCTTATATATACTAATTACTAATAAAATAAAATAATTATTTATACACTATTAAAAATAAATATAAATATAAATATAAATTTTATATTTTTCTAGTAATTCTTAGAAGTCTATTTAAGCTAATAGAAATTAATAAAAACTATGTATTTTGGTAGGAAAAGTGCGCAGGCAGTAGGGGTGCGCAGGAAGTAGGTACGAGACTCTAGCTAGTCCCCTCTGTTCTGCTCGCTCACTCCTCAGTTCCAGGTAAAAGGTTTAATGTTATAACTTCTTGTTGTATCCTATATGTTCCAGTGGCTGGCTGGAGGATTGATTTGTTCCTAAATCTTTCTTTTCTTTTTCTTCCCGGGTGTCAACCGGCCGGTTTCAAACGAATTGGCGCCTTGATCGTGGGTTTCCATCCAGCAGTAACAAACTCAGCATTGTATTTAGTTAGATGAACTATTTCGTAGCAAGACTTGAAATTCACTTGATGTACGAGCTAAATGAACGTTTCCACCACCAAACTGTCTGCCAGCCCCGGTTCCTGGCATTCATTAAAATTGTGATTGAGTCCTACCCTGCATTGATTTCACGGGGAACGGATGACTTGTAGCTCCACACTGACGCGGCGATGGGACCGTCATTTTGCTCGGACAGGTGCCGGTGATCTGTCCCTCTGGCCGTTTCGGGATGCCGAAGTGTATTCGGCATTCCTTGAACTTACCTCGGTAAGTACCATTCAGGTTGCCCGGTTTCTCTGTACACTCACGCAGTGCTTTCGGTTGCTTCCCACGGGCTATAAGTAGACTCTGAACTGCCTCAGCCTTTCTGGCCTTCATCGCAGTCTTTTGTTACAACTATCAGCCTTTCCAATCATGGTCAGTCCTCGTTTCCTAATCAAAACTGTCGAAGCATACGGCCAGATCTGAGACTGACGCAGCAATCATCATCCCAGAGCAACTCAGCACATTCTGTCGTTATTATTGGCGCAGGCCCCGTCGTACTTTTCACTGCGCTGCTCCTTGCGAAATCGGGCATCAAGGTCTCAGTCTACGAGACGAGAAGTGGGATAGATACGTCTCCCAGAGCTGTGGCGTGCGTCATCATCTCTCGGTTTCTCTTCACCTATAATTAACTGACGGTCTGCGCAGGTATTTCCCTGCAGTGCTGGAGGAGTTTTCCAAAGTTGGAGCGCTTGAAGCCGTTGTCACAGCTGGAGAGAAGAACAATGAGGGTTGCTACTGGAGGGATAAGGATGGAAACATCATTTATGGACTTGAGCCGCCCAGGGATGATTCCCACTTTGTTGTAATGCTATCTCAGCCCGAACTTTGCCAAGTAATTTTGGAAGCCATCGAGGTAACCGGGAATGCTCGGGTCCATTTTAGGCATACGTTCCAACGCCTGCAGCAAGGTAATAGGTTTGTTGATTATTGGATCAAAAACGAAAATGATGGCAGTGAGACTAAAAGTCGGTGTTTATACCTTGTGGGCGCAGATGGCGGCCGAAGCACCATTAGGCGCAGTCTAGGCGTCCAACTCGAAGGCCACACCTGGGAAGATATGCTGTTCGTCGCTGTCAACTTTCAGTACCACCTTGGAAACCATGGGTGGAAGGGTGCGAATTTCATCATCGACCCTGAGGAATGGTGTATCATTGTCAAGCGAGGCAAAGGGTCGAGCTGGCGGATGGCGACCGGGATCAGGAAGGATTCAGCCAGCAAGGTTAATACTCTGGATGAAGCCACCATCAAACGGATCAAGGACAGACTAGCTCATCTACTCCCTGGAGACACAAGCACAATCGAATATGAGGCGATGGCACCCTATATTGTCCATCAGCGATGCGCTACTGAATTCGTGCAGGGAAATGTCATCTTGGCTAGAGACGCCGCTCACGTACGTATAAATCGCATATTGAACACCTTGTCTTGCCCAACCTGCTAACAGCAGACATTGTTGAACAATCCTGTCGGTGGCCTTGGTTTGACCACCGGTCTTCTTGATGCTGCACACCTCGGCGTATCCCTACGCCGGATCCTAAACGAGGGTGCCAGCACGGAATTGCCCGATGTTTACAACAACGCCAGGCGGAGAGTCTTCCGTGAACGCACGGATCCAATTTCGACGGCGAACTTTTTTAGACTGATGTCTGACAAGCCGGAAGATAACAAGAAAAGGGCAGAGTTCTTCAAAAGGCTTCATGACCCGAATGACTTTAGCTTCAAGCTTCAAGGCGGTCTCCCGGACTTTGCCTTGACGACCACCTCCAACACCAAGTTTGACACATACCTTTAGGAAACTTGGTTTATTTCTGTCACAAGGATCGAGGACTAGACCATTGAAAAGCTCAAGCATGAGTACAAAACTGTCCATGCTGGAATGACGAAAAAAGGCAAAGAGCAAGGCTCTCCGTTGCGTCGTTACATACAGCTGTCGAATTCCGACTTGACGATGCCAGATGCACACCAACCTCACTGGGACTATGTAACGTGCCTTACTTTTCCCAACCTATTCGTAACCCATGCCGGATTCCAGGATCCTGGATATCGAGCCAGGGCTGGTGCACAAATCTTTTGCCGGCTAGACCAGCAAGGCTGTCTCGCTAAACAAGTGGCCAAGTACTCCAAGAGCATACATGATCAAGATTATCAGAACTATGTCATTCGTGCCTTGGCATTCCATGATAGACGAGCTGATATCGACGAGTATTCCCGGGAGTGGCTCGCCAAACGGGGTAAGAGCCAGTCCAAAATCGCCGCGGCTGGCGAGAATGTCTTGAAATATATTTCCTAATTTAACTTTTAACCTTTTTCACTTATAATATAATAGCTATATTACCTTAATAAATATTATATAAAATAGCTTATAATTGTATAATGATAATTATTAAATAATTAGCTATAATTTTAATTTAATTATTAAACTTATCTTAAAGATAATTAATAGAAAAAAAATTAAAGAAATTTTGATAATAATTTATAAGAATAAATAAAGTAAAATTAGTAAGAAAGCAGTAACTTAAACTAGGTTAAAGTTATTTCGTAGCTTAATACGGTGCTCCGGTTGCTTCACATTGTGGAGTCTTGAGGTCACCATCAGTGGCGTCTCTTATTATTAGTCCAAAAATGGTAAGCCGGGAACCTCGGCCTCATCGAATTGACAACCTTCCGCCAGACACTTGATGCGGGGTAGCTATTTCCTCTACAGCCCAAAGACCTTACATATAGAAGGAACAATCATAAGATTCCTTTGGCATTATCATTTTCGAAGTCACCTCACTCTTCTTCCACAAGTTCGGATCATATCGTCTCCCAGCTGTCATGAAGTCCGTCGTATTCAAAGGAGTCAAGCAAGTGGCTCTTGAAGATCGGCCGAAACCCACAATTCAAGACCCAACCGATATCGTTGTAAAGGTTAAGTACACAGCTTTGTGTGGAAGGTTTGAACAAAATTTCAAAACGATACAGTTTATCACGTACTTACTTCTCATAGCGAACTTCATGTCTTTCGCGGCCACCAACCTTCCGGAACCGGCTTCATCATGGGCCATGAATTCACGGGCGTCGTCGATGAAGTTGGCTCTGCTATCACCAAACTCCAACCCGGGGATGCGATCGTAAGCCCTTTCACCGTGAGCTGCGGAGAGTGCTTCTTTTGCAAACATGGGTTCTCGTCACGATGTGACAAAAGTCTTCTCTTTGGCACTGTTCCTCTTGATGGAGCGCAGGCTGAGTATGTGAGAATTCCGTATGCTGAAAGTACTGTCGTAAAGGCTCCTGAGGAGATTGACGACCTGAAACTATGCCTGATGGCAGATATCTTCCCAACCGGCTGTTATGCTGCATCTAATGGTCTGAAGGATTTGGGTAAAGAGCAAGTGGAGGATAGTATCGTTGTTCTGATCGGTTGCGGACCAGTGGGCATATGTGCGCTCATCGCCGCGTTGGAGTATAAGCCCAAGGCTATTCTCGCAGTTGACGGTATCGAGTCTAGACTATCACTTGCCAAGAGTCTTGGTGCCGAACCATGGAATTACCTCACCCAGAAAGATGATCTGGAAAAGCGAGTCAAGGAATTAAGTGACGGTCGTGGCGCTGATGTGATCATTGAGGTTGTTGGACATAGCTCAGCTCTAGATATGGGCTTCAAGCTTCTTCGACCCTGGGGCATCATCTCTAGTGTCGGTGTTCACAATGGGGAGATTCCGTGGACTGGCAATCAGGCTTACGGGAAGAACCTGACTATTAAGATGGGCAGATGTCCGGTCAGGAGTAAGTTCATGTCGCGGGCGCTGGGAGTCACTTTCTGACTGTTATCCTTAGGCATCTTTGAAAACTCTCTGAAGCTGCTGGCAAAGAAGCAGCATCTCCTAGAGTAAGTGGCTATGCAAGTCAATATGACTAAACTAACCTGTCCAGTTTCATGACCGCGACGGTAATGCCGTTGAGTAATGCTCTTGAAGGCTACGAGCTTTTCGACTCGATGAAAGTCCAAAAGGTCATATTTGACGCGGAGAAATAAGAGATGTATCAAGGACCAAGTGTATCAAAGTCTTGCTCAGCTTGCTAGCTTATGACAGGTAGTCAACCTTGAAATACTAGCCTCTGATTGCGTCTCGTGCACACGTAACTACAATACTTCAATCAGTGCCGGTTAACCGGTTCTGCCTATTGCGATCCTCGCCGATTAGCTGAAATTGAGGTTGAATGAATGTTTCACAAATTGCAAGTGGGGTTCCAACGACAAGGCTGTACCAACTGCGGTAACAATACATTAGCATATCGTGCGTGGAGCTTCGGATTGTGGAGGCTCTAAACTTGATTATCAATTGCCGTATGAGTATGGCGGAGTGGGAACATTGTCTGGGTCAAAGTGCATTGGCAATCCTCGTCTTGGAGGAAGTGGCACTAACCCTCAATGCCCTTGGACTGGTCACCATGCTCCCTCTCGTTGCGACCCTAATGACTGTGGAGGCTTTTAAGAACTTTGAGAGGGTCAATATCACTTGCTTATAGCTTGGCGCGGCATCCGGGAAGTCGAGTCTTAGGGACTACTAGTGTCAGATAATTGGCAATTACTGCTGCGTATACAACTATCAAATCACGCATCGCTGAATTATATGTTTATTCTAACATGGTGTTAGATATTACTACTATTCAATGTTTTACATGGATGAGTAGGTATAGCACAGCGGGCCAGCTCGGGTATCCATATAGTCCTTCACCACAGGCTCTACATCAGCTAGACGCATAACAGGCATTCTATCGTTGATCTCGGCAGTGTTCCACTTGTTGGGATCGTTAAAGCCAGTATAGTCAGCCAGACGAGTGGCGTTGCGACCTTGCCACTAAAGAACAATCAGTAAATATAAAACTTAGAGGGAAGTAGGAGTATCTTACCTTGGCCCAGACTCGGTCGACGTTAGCGTGGTGAAGAAAGAAGAGGGGCTCGTTGGGTGAAGTCGCAGGGCCCATATCACCGAAGATGATGCTGTGAACTATTGTCATGTTAATATTTTCAAACCGAAAGGGCGTGGAGATGACGTACTCTGAGCATGAGGCAAGCCCTCAAGCATATCAGCCATGGAGTGATAGTTGTCAAAGCTATAGATGGTATCCATGACCCGAGAGTTGTAGGCAGTAGCCTGCATATCACCAAGGATCTGGTTACCATCCTCATCCTTGCCAAGACCACCGTTGAACTCGCGGGTGAAGCAGTGAAGACGGTTACCAGGAGTGTTCATGTCAGGCCACCCCATAGCCAAAGTAAGATTCGTGTTGGCAAAAGGTCCATCGACGACACAGCGCTTGAAGCCAGGAACATCACTGCCAGTGAGTTTCGCATCACCACCAAATCCAGTCTTGGGGTCAAAGAGCGGAGAATTGACGACGTCGTTCTTATCAGCGTCAATCGTCCAGTCCCAGTATGGCTGAACGCCCTTGTAGTCGCACTCATCGCGAAGCATATCCTCGTGAAGCTGGACATACCAACGATGCCAGGGGAGGAAGTTCGCAACAAAGTGGATGTCCGTGTTGAGACTGAAGTGGGTATAGACGAGATCGTCCATGCGTGTTGTGACATCGTCGACATCCTTGTATGCCTTTTTGGGGAGGTTGCGAAGACAGACTGCAGCGCGGAGATATTCTGTCTTTTCGGCGCTGGTGAGTTCGCGCCATTCTTTGCGAACGACGGGGTCGGAGCATGAGCCTTCTGCGCGGGCTACGGGGCTGGCGATGGATAGGGCGGCGAGAGCCAGGCTGGCGAGGAATGAGTGGGCAAGCATTTTGTGTAAAGCGAATGTGTTGGAACGAATGACTGATTGGGGTAACGAAGGACGAGCTTGGCTGGTAGACTGAACTGCTCGGAGGACTGACAGTAACTTAAATAGCAATCAGCTGCGAGGCTCGTCCCCTGTAATGGTGTATCATGGGTTATTCTCCTTTCCGGAGCTACCGTTTAGCGGCATCTGAGAATACCGGCATGCGGGAGATGCCGTCCACTAAGAAAAGAAGTTACCGAGGAAGTGGAGCAAAAACCGTTGAGCCGGTTGCAAGTATCCGTAAATACGAACTTTAACGTCTTCGGTCATCTCCTCCTTCTAGAAGCCAAGAGCGATTCCAGTTGTCGCTAAGAATTAGAATTGGCGGATTTTCCACCAAATGCAACACGGTGAAACCCTTAGCGGATTCTTTGACCCACGTTAAAATCTTTTTATAGCGACTGAGATCGAGGACAGGGGAGACGACGGGATGCCACGCCACGTTGGGACTAGTCAGGGCACACGGGCCATAGGGTAAGTTCATGCAATTGTCATTGCCAAGACATTAAAGGGTGAGTTCATCTGAAATCCCGTATAGAACTGTCAATCGGATCTAGGGAGATTCAAGGGGATTTTTGATTAGATGTGACTGGGAGGCGTTCATTGATCAGTGCCCATACACCGAGGCTGAATGTCAATAGGCAGACTGCTGAGTTGTCAGCCAACGGATAGTCAGGCTGCAGGCGGGGTTTAGCTGATTGTCAGCCCAACCCTCTCGGAAGCAAAGCCTTCTCACGATCTGAGTTCACCGAGCAACTAATCCCTTGAGCTTAAAATCACGACCTACCCATCATGAAGTCCTGGTTTCTCGCCCCTGACTTCACCTTCACTCCCGACGGACCCCTCCAGCTTGGCGCTGTCATCCCTCATCCCAGTCGTCCGACCCAGACCCTTGCATCACCCCGCACCGACTCAATCACGCTTCCCGAAGTGCAAACTCTGATCGAGACGAACCATTCTCACTCAAATGATGTCACGCGAACCGCTGGGGTTAATCTCTTTGCCAAGTTTGTAGAGCTTGCTTCTGCTTCTATCGGCTATGAGACTAGTCGTCGCAATGCTCTTGAGTATGGAACTATAGATCATGAAGTTCGGTCTTTAGTGGCTCCATTTACGAAGGAGTTTCTGCAGAGTATCGTCGATACCGAGGCTGTTAGAGAGCATATCCACTCTGGCTTTCTTGGAAAGCGAACCGTTTACTTCGTTTCCGGGCTCAGGGTTACCAATTCCCCGTTTACAGTGATGGAAGAGAAAGGAAGTGGACATAATACCTCACTGTCAGCTTCAGGCCCAGCAGGCCCTGTTCCCGTCGAGGTCGGTGCTGGTATGTCTGGTGGAAAAGAGAGCTCGAAGACGGATTCTTACGAGACTGCTCCGGGCATCATCTTTGCCTATCGCCTTCACGCGATTCGCGTTCGAGGCAGCGGCAGCGTTAGCTCGGAGATGTTTTCGCACCGCAAGCTTTTCATGTCCGATAGACCCGAGTCCGATCCTTTCGAAGTCATTGATGTCACGGCAGAAGTACTGAAGGCGGATAAAGAAGAGGATGAGGCGCCTAAGTACGAGATGGAAGATCTTGGAGATGGGGAGTACTGTCTTGTAGCAAAGTCATAGAGTTGCGCCTCTTTCCCCCGATCACTAGTCTCGAATAAGGCACGAATGCTGAAAGTGTCTTTTTCGTCTTCTCATCTGTACATAAATGGTGATACTGCATCATACATAGCAGCCCAAGCCCTCCATGCATCAGCCTTTTCACTCCAAAACCATATCGGATTTATAAACCTATTATGCCCTGTCTGATCCGGTGCCATCTTCTCCAACAACCTTCTCATGCCCTCAGTTCTCTTTAGACACTTTACTGGACTTTGCTCTGTTGGTATGGGAAGAACGGTCGAGAGAACCTCTGCGTAAGCTATTGTTGATGCGGATATAGCAGCTGCCACTGCTGTCGCTATTGACGATCCAGGATGGCAGATATGAGGACCAAAGCGTTTGGTAATCTCGTCGTTGAGGCGGGTTGGTAAGTTGTCTCCGAACGTACCGAGCACGACCGTGCTTCGATCTGTGATTGGGGGGTTACTGGCATTGAAGGTCCCCTGGCAATCTGTTGCTCTTATGGAGATGACTGATCTATGTCTCGCGGGGAAAGCTTCTCTTTGATAAGCCGCATTGTTTCCTGCGCTGGCTAAGAATGTGATGTCGCGATTCCGCTCAACGCCTTCTATAGCTGCAGAGATGACATCGTCGTCATGCGGGAAGCCGAAGGACATGGAGACGATGTCTGCTTCTGCTTCAAGTCCGGCCCACCGAATTGCCTACCAACGGATCAGTGTCTTTGCTACTACCTAATAGCGTATTTCTCTCACCTGTGCTATTTGATAACTACTGAACTCGAGTTCGCCAGTATTCTTAGCAACTCGGGCCACATAAACGTGAGCTAGCGGAGCAGCTTCCATGATCAACCGGGTCATCAGGCTGCCATGCCCATATTCATCTTCCATCGAGTCTGGTTCAGGATTGTCTTCGCTCTCATCTCTTGTGAAGTCCTTCCACGCCTTTATAGACTTCTTCCTTCTTGGTATCTTGTAAAATGGCAACTCTGCGTCACACCCTGTATCTAAAACTGCTATCTTGACAGGCTTGAACTCCTGGTCTGGCCTTTCGTCCCGCAAATTCATGATATGCATGCTAATATGTTTCAAGTTGTCAAGCCATTCTTCAGGAACGGCCGTCTTGCCCGTATGAAAGGAGGCCACTTGAGAATGGAGCTTGTTGTGATTCTCGACCTCATTGCATCTTGCTAAGTAGGATACGTATTTTGCATCAGCTTTGAAGGCAATATTGACGAGCTTCGACAGTGGTTCGACAATTTCAGTATAGACTTTCCGTCTTATGCCACCTTCACCGTTGTAAGTGGCAGGGTCATCGGCTGGCTTCGTTGCCTTGGGCTTTGGGTTAGAAGTGGCGAATGTTCTGGGATCCAAGCAATTCGCCACTGCTCTTGCAAAGATATCCCGGTGTGTTGATCGTGCCCATTGAGCTTTTTCTAGCTCGCCTAGCAGCTGTCGTGCCGCACCATGGTCTCTGTTCAGTCGAGATGTCAGTGGTAGATGCAACATAGACGTGAATGGTCTCGCAAGTCCAATCTGCAGGAGTATCAGCCCCAACCCGAGGATGTGCGGAAACGGGTGTGTCAGCATTGACTTGTCTTCATCTTCAGAAGTCCGCTGTTGATTCTCGAAGTCAAGTGACATATACACCTGCAATGCGAGTTGATCTTTCGGTGATTGTTGGTGATCCATCTCATGCATGAACCAAATATCATCACTTGTCCAACGATTCCTCATCAAATCAGACTCATAGAACTGCCAGAAGGAATGCGCAATGGCATGAGCAAGCAATATCTTATCCTTGTCTGTGAGCTTGTAACTTTGGATGACCAGAGAGAGTGGAAGTCCTTGGCCCGGGCATAAAAATCTCTCAAGAGGAGCAGGTGGCGGAAGGGATACGAGACCAACGCCTTTGACAAAGTTGAGATTGACTTTGGCAAATAGTTGACGTCTTAACACCTGACAGAAGTAGTCGGAGTTGATGCACTCCAGGGTTGAAATCTTGCCGTCTCCCTCCTCGTCACTAGAAACATTTGCAAACTTGACACCACCCTGACGACCTTTCGTTTGCCTTACTCCCATTAGTTGATCAGAAGACGCATTTTTAGAATGATACTCACATAGGAATACCCAGCCACAAATGCTGCCAGTAACTCATGTTCTCGGAAGAGATGACAACCTCAAATTGCGCATGTTTACTCTGTATATGCGGCGTTGCATCAAGGTGAAGTCTTATAGGATGAGCGAGTATATGATGATGAGGCTTTACCTCCTTGGATTTATTCAGCCAAGATTTCTGCTGCGGCATTTCGGCGTGGTGACAGAACGCGTGCTGGTGAAGAGCCTCGAAGAGGTTCCTGCTGACATGCTGAGGATACTCATCTGGTTCTGGCAACGCCGATCCTGTGGTGAGCTGGTCAAGACCAGTCTTTTTCTTTGGCTCATCCTGGCTCAGTTTGGTTAAAAACATGTCGCACTGCTCCTTAGCTTTGATTGGGAGCGTTTTGTCGGTGATAAAGGCCATAGATATGCATTTTTTCAGTCGTGATCTGTTATCTGGTCTTGCCAGCGCCACGATGCGGATATAGTCCTGCCCAGGGATTATCCAGCTCCCTGCTGGAGTAGGAAACTAAAATATCTCAGTCAGTGTTCTTAGACTTGAGGTGACCCACCTACTATGCAGATCTCAAGCAGCGTATGCAGCAGCTTTCCAGCAGCCTTTTCAGCTTGCTCGTCAAGCTCATAGCCAGCGAATGACTCTTGAGCAATTTGCCCCAGCCTTGTCCCAACTTCCCCCGCAAGTCGTTGCCGTTGGCGAATGCCGCATTCCATCACCAAAGCATAGACTTCTTTGGCAACTTCAGCGACCAGTTCGCACGACCTCAAGTGTTCAGGTGCCATATCGTCGTGCTTCGCATGTTTTCCGCCGCAAGGCTGAGCTATGTCAAGTGGAGGTAAGATGATCTGTTTGGTCCTGCAGCTAAGTATCCCTGTTGCTGAGGGCACGTGACGATAATCAACAACAAATTCTTGGGCCCTGGTCATTTTGCTGCGGCCTCATCATCTCCTCTCTTTACGCAGCCCGATTTTCTGCCACGCTCAAAAAATGCCCACTTATTCATTTTGGGCCTCAAAAACATGGATCTGATGAACCTGAGTGCTCGAGACCTTTCGCACAAGTGTCTTGAAGCCTTTCAGCTATGCTTGACATTTCGCTCCGCAGACCCCGAACTGTCCAATCAACAAACGTTTCATGATGAGCGATTTGAGTATCGCCTGGCAGACCTTAATCTATGGATCGACGGAATCGGCGCCTTAGCTCCTTCAAAAGCCTCACTCGATTCGAGGCTACGTGAGCGGCAGATCGACCTTTCTTTAGTAAAAGGGAACCTTGTCATGCTGTTTCAATCACTAGAAGACTGTTTAAACCTACTCACAACTAACCAAGCACCTGAAGATGCATTGCAAGATATTGACTCCGCTTTGGAAAGTCTCGTGTCCCTGTCTCTGGCTATCCGTAAGACGGGGCGTCGGTCACGGCTTCACAAAGCAGATCGTCTTTTCAAGCCAGAAGAACATGCTGAGTTGAGAAAACACTTGGAAGCTATCATCGTTCTCCGGCCTGGACCCGGCCCATGCGACGGTAGCAAGTTTCAAAAGACGATGAGTTCGTTAACAGCGCTACAAAAACATCTTGTGACAGCCAACTTGAAGCGAAGAAATCGTTTCATACAAGCTCATCTACACTCTTTGGGTCTGAAGAAGAGAAGTGTCGGCTTCGAGTTACTGCCTCAAGCTATGCAGCAAGCGACTGCACCAGCTGTCAGTCCAGAGGGCAAGACAAGAGTGGCTCTATCCCCTATATCTACTCATACTTTTTACCAGCTTAGTGAACCGTTACCAGCACCCATGTCAGTCACCTCAGCTTCGATCCCCGAGAGTAAGCTCGAATACAAAGAACCCGTTTCTAAGAGAACGGAGTCGACGCCAATGACAGTCATTACTCAGATCACTGCTTCTGCTCGATATCCGCGCCCAAGGATATCCGATAATGAGCAGAAAGTGGTTCAGTGTCCTTGTTGCTGTCAGACATTGCCTGTATCAGAGGCCAAAAGCAACAACCGCTGGAGGTGAGACTATTCTGTCAACTTTCCACCTTCGGTTTTGGTTCTGATGCTCCTTCAACTTTTAGAAAGCATCTATCAGAGGATATACGTCCATATACCTGCATATTTGATAGGTGTCCTACCCCAGACGTATACTATAGTAGTCGGTCATTGCTGGAGCAGCACTTTCGACAGGATCATCCACCAGTTTGGGTTTGTCCCTTGTGTGATAAAGAGCCTGTGTATTCGAATATGACTGAAATGATGGATCACCTTCATAGTAACCATGCACAGGCTATTGGGGGGGACATCTCAACGATCATATCGTTATCTGCCCAGACAAGAATGGGTATAGAGAGCTGTCCCCTCTGCGGAGTCAAAGGTGATACCGATTCTCCAGACTTGATAGACCATGTCCTCGAGCATGTCCACGACTTTTCACTCCGGTCTCTTCCCTGGCCTAAATCCTCAGAGGTTGACCTTGGCGGTGAAGTTGGGTCTTTTAATTCGGAGAGTGATGAGACCTTTTCTGTCATTCAATGGCTAGAAGAATATGAACACGATACAGAGGAGATTGACCCTACTCTGGAGTTGTCGGTCTGCGACTATCAGAGGCTGGCCATGATAACAGAACAGATTGAGTCTCAGAAACAGGATAGGGTTGGCCTTGACATCGGATTTGCTGATGAGCATGGCGACGAAACTGCCGAGGCCGAGACTGATATATCGCAGCTTACGCAAGACACCCTTGATCCGGTGGATGAGATTGAGGAAGACCGTGATGTGGTCTATTGCCATGAATGCTCTGCTGAATGGTATAGAGACGAGAATGGAGGGCAAACTTTGAAATGCCCAAAATGCCAGAGCGAACTTGTTGAGATTGTGTGTTCCCTGCCACTATTCTCCCTTATTCAGAATACTAATCATAGTGACAGGTTGAACCTGAAAATGATCCTCGCGATCTAACTCAACGCTCTTCTGCGTCTATTTCACCGGAGCCAAACCCCCCCAGTTCAGATCCTCGAACAGTTGGTGAAGATGGTGGTCATAATAGGGACGAAATAGTCTCAAAACCAAGCCCTCACAAACCCGTCTCCAGGTTTCAAAGGTTCGCCGACCGCCTTTTCACCCGCAACAAGCGCGATCATATTCAGGCAGAGGACAAAAAGAAAGTCGCCGGGATCTTTAGCCAATTTCCAGCCCTTAGCCAAGCGGCCTACAGCATCCTGGTAAAGCTTTGTCAAGAGCGCCTAGAACTGTTTATCAAGGTGAAGTCTGCGTTTCCAGATTTCGTAACAGATATCCAGCGCGAGAATATCTCGCTCAATGATCACTCCGTCTCCGATTTGGACAGCTTTTTACAAGTCATGATTAGTTCTTATATGAACCCACTCAAACCTCTGCCATCAAAGGACCTCACGAAACCTATATCAAACTATTTCATCAAGAGTAGCCACCGAACCCTCGTACATAAACCATTATCGGACTCTCAGACTTGTTCTGATTCAATTCAAAAAGTAAGCCTATCAAGCCTACCGCGCCTAACACACTCTGACGTTAATGAATAGGCGCTTCATGCTGGATATCGATCCATTGATTTTGATGTTTGGGATGGTGATGATAGTTCTACAGCTGACACAGTAGACCGCGATCTTGAATCTATATTTCGACCGTCTCCAGCTAGGCCCGGACCAACCACGAAGGCATTTACCCGACTCTTTGGCCCTGCCAGGGAAGCTAGGGCAATCACTCCCGAAGACCCGAAGGTCACACTTTCTAGAGCAGATCGTTCCCGTGCAGAGCCAATCGTCACCGATGGTTTGACTCTCACGGTGCTTTTTGGCTTCAGGGAAGCTTGTCAAGTGATCAGAAAGTCTGCCTTTATCAATACCAATCTCCCTGTGATAGTCAATCTTTCAGTCTACGCAAGCCCTGGCCAGCAAGAGATTATGGTTCGAATCATGAAGGAAGAGTGGAATGACTGTCTAGTTGATAGGCCATTGGAAGGCTGTGATCCAAGGTTTCGGTTACCAAAATTGCGAGATCTTCTAGGTCGGATACTTGTTAGACTCTCAGCAGCGGCAGGCCCTGTTCTTCCTAGATCTAAAGAATCTGGCAGGGATCAGCTCAGCGAAGGAAGTCATAGTCAAGAGCATGTCCCTATCATACAGCCATTGGCTGAGCTTGCGGTTTACATGCGGAACGAGCCATTTGAAGGTTTCAACACTCCCTGGATGAAGTCTCCTACTCATGTTTTTTCCCTGCCGGAGCATCACCTACAGGACCTGATTTCCGTCTCACACACAAACCTCTTCCGACACAACCAAAACCACTTCTTTTGTGTCACCCCAGACTCAGCAAGTGTCTACCCTTCAAACCTTGACCCCTTGCAATTTTGGAAACACGGCGTTCAAATGGCTACCATTAGCCGGCACCGTGTGGATGAGGGCATGATGTTGAATGAAGGAATGTTCACTGATGAGTCAGGATGGGTTGTCAAGCCAGACCATTATTTCTTTACGGATACAGGTGTCCTAGGCGGACTCCTAGTACACTCGAGGCTTATCGAATTGTCCATATTCGTTTTTCAGGGTCAGGCTTTCGACCTGATCACAAAGGATGGGGCAAAACAGCGAACTAGGGATCTGTCACAATTTACTAACGCTACCATCCATATAAGTGGAGAGAGCCAACACCAGCTATTCGTAGAGGATGACTCTGCTCGAGACGAAGAAACTGGTGCTTTGGGCTACAAACTTCAGTTTGTTCCAACCTGGGCAAGTACTAACATAATTCCTGAACTCAGTATTCTTCGGTGAGTGATTCTATAGCTTACTTAAGTGGTGCTGACGATATTATTTAGGATAACATTCGAAGACTACGTCTTCGACGAAGGTTTAATAGCTTGGACCAGTCTTAGACTAGATCGCCTGAATCAAGGATACCGGCTTGTTCCGCTGTATAACAATGAAGGGGGACTCTTAAGTGAGGAGAAAATGCTCATTAAGTTCAATGTTAAGTTACAAAAGTAGAAGCCGGGTCTTTCAAGCTTATTACACTTCTAGATATTTTATATATTGTGTCTGGATTTATGAGACAAACACCGAAGGCTTATGTAGAAGATTCGTAGGGCTGGCATGTATTGAGGCCCAGAAAGAATTAACATGTATTGTCCAATAAACCAAATGCTGCGCGGAAAGCCCTGTTTGCTATGATGGGCCCGAGGTAATATGTCTACTACAGTCAGTACATCTCCTGGAACGCTGATGGTTAGGTCTTCATCTCTTAGTTTCTTTCGCGGAACCTCTCGCAAGATAAGAACAGGTGT
This sequence comes from Fusarium odoratissimum NRRL 54006, assembly GCF_000260195.1. Lineage (NCBI taxonomy): Eukaryota > Fungi > Ascomycota > Sordariomycetes > Hypocreales > Nectriaceae > Fusarium > Fusarium odoratissimum. The sequence goes on from NW_022158731.1 coordinate 47,558, forward strand.
CCGATAAAACTCAGGCCCTCAATTTCTTATATGCAGATGCTTTACGTATCCTTCACCGGCTCTAACCCTCGGTCTCGGATAAAAGCCGTGCCAAGTAAGCATAGCCCAATTAAAGGAACTTGCAGTATGAACACGCTGTGACTTGCAGACATGTAGGCATCCAAAACCGCAGGAACTCGGCGCATCGACTCCGGCAGCACGTATGTCGAACTGGCAAGGCCCTTGTACTCTGTTGGTAGAGTAGCGCGTAATTGAGCTTGAAGCACTGCTGCAGAGACAGCAAGACCACATGCCCCTCCGATACAACGATAGAAATTCCTGTTAGAAATGATGACTGCGCGACGGCTCTTCGGCGAATGTGCCTGTAGTGCGATCAGGGTAGGTTGAAAGATACACCCGACTCCTGTTCCGACAATGGCTAGTATCACAGCGATAACGGCTGGACTAGTATGTCTTGTAAATAGTAGCGCAAGGCCTGCCCCTCTGATAAATGCGTCAGCAACTGATTCGAACAGGAACGGAGGTGTGAGGAGTTTACAAAGTCCAGATAGCAAAACCGAATATGATCACCTCGCCGTATCGGAGACGGCGACTGATGTATTGTCCCGAACCAATAGAAGCAATCATTTGCGCTGCCACCAATGGGGTGTAAACAGCTGCTGATTTGATCGCACTGTACTGGTGAGGGTTTTGGAGATAAAGTGGAACGTAGTAGAGGTAGGACTGGTAAACAGCACCGAGCAGACAGTTCTGGGCAAGCATAATAGCCAGGCTTGAGTTCTTGTAGATGTCAACTAAATTGGAATGATCAGTTATATTCATCTTGGACACGAATTTCAGGCAGGTCCTCTTACTGGGCATCATTGGAAGCTTTGCCATCTTCCATTCCCATGCTATAAAGGCTATGAACAGCGCACCGCCAACTGCAAGGAAGCTTATCGATAGTGGCGAGTCCCATGAGAAATATGAACCTCCTTGATGATGATTAACATTTGTGACATCAGCTTTCGTGGAGCTTTGGCTCTTACCTCCGGAGATAGGGATCAGAAGCAGTACAATACCAGCGCCTGATACCAGTGAACCCACCCAGTCAATCTTGGAAATTCCTTCCCAAAAGCCAATAGTCGGGGGCTTTGAGGGGAGAAAGATATAGGCCAAAACCGCGGTGATGAACGACAACGGGGTCAAAAGCCAGAAGAACGCTCTCCATGATGACTTTTGCATGATACCGGCGGCAATGAAGGGTCCGATTACATTACCCAATCCAACAGTTCCTCCAACAACTCCTTGGATTTTTCCTCTCTGCTCAAGAGTGACGATATCCGAGATGATGATGTTGACAAGGTTCTGAACACCACCGCCGCCGATACCGGCGATGGCCCGAGAGACGTAAAACATAATCGCATTCTGACTCAACGAGCAGAGCAAATCTGCGACACAGAGCAATAACGCTGCAGATACGAAAATGACCTTGCGACCAAAAACATCAGAAAGTCTTCCGTAGAGCATCTGAAAGCAAGTATTGGCAATCAAGCTGGATGTGCCAGCCCATGAGATGGTAGCTCCGGCGTCTAAGTCTTTCGCAATGGTGGGGATAGTCACTGATATGCCATTTTGATCAATTGTGACGAGTAGTAAAGCCGCAGAGAGGGTAGCGAGGGCGGTAACTAATTGTCGTCGAGGCAGGATATTTACCTGGTCGTGAAGAGCTTTTTCGTCCTTGGTGAGTACCATTCTGTCCTCTACATTGAGGTATATGAGAAGGAATAAGTTCATAATCAGGTTTCTGAGTCAATTGAGGCATTATGACTCTTGGCCTTCGGCTATTCCCAAACGGTGATGCGAGCCACAATTATTTCGGACCTTGTCCGCGGGATTTGTCCGAATACTTCTTGATATATGCACTGATAAGACGGAACACAAAATAATACAATCTATAGTACCATATTCTGAAAATATCATAGAATCACACCGTTACTACCTACCAACTCAATGCCGATCACTCAGACTTTGGTGGCCACTTCACCCTCTTCTCCGCCTGAACATACAAATTGTTCGGCCGAATCAGCTGGAAATACGGATCATACTCAATAGGCCCGTCCTGCGCCAAGCTGAACTTGTACCGATACACAAGCTTCGGTAAAAACACCTTGATCTCCTGCAACGCAAAGTTAAAACCGACGCACATTCTTGGGCCTGTCGCGAATGGGATGTAAGAGCCGGGGGGCCGATTCTTGACCTGTTCTGTATCCCAGCGATCAGGGTCAAAGCGCCCCGGGTTCTCCCATATTTCCTTGTTGTTATGCATGTGATGCAGTGCTGAGATGACTACTGCGCCCTTGGGTAGTCTGTAACCTCCCGGTAGGATCATATCAACCTTGGCGGTGCGACCAGGCTGAAAAGAGGGGTTGTGCAGGCGCTGTGTTTCCTTGATGAACTTATCTAGGAAGCTAAGCTTGCTAGTTGTCTCAGCTGTGACTTGGGTATTCTCATCCCAGTCGTTTTCGATGAGTTCTTGAAGAAGACGTTCTTGGTTTCCTGGGTACTTGACAAGACTGTAGATCAACCAGGATAGCAAGGATGACGTGGTGGTGAAGCCGGCGGCTGTAGCTACGAGCAAGGTTGGGGCGAATTGAGAGGGCGGTAGCTTGCTGCCCTTGTTGTCTTTGGCCCGTAGGAAGTAGTCTAGACAGTCAGCTGGGTCCGAGACCGATTGGTGCACGAAGTCGTAGCTTACCGACAACATTCTCAGCCTTGAGCGCTGCATCCTGAAGCTCCAGATCCTCCTGTCCCTTCGAAGCTCTGGCAATCGACTCCGTCATCATCTCCATGATCCTCCCCATCGTATCTCTAACTTTCTTCGGATCACCAAACGGCATCTTAGCATACCAAGCTCCCATAGACGACACACGCTTATTCAGCTCCAGGTTCTCAGCAATCTTGAGAACCATCTCATGCAGCGGCGAGTCCACTTCCTCGAAATGCGCAAAGTCCATACCTAGGACAAGCTTACCCACTGCCTGCGAGCCAAGCTTCAGCATGTACTGGTAGACATTCCACGCTTCGCCCTTTTCATCAAGCTCATCGAAAACTTTGAAGGACTGCTCTACTGTTCGCTGCATCGTAGGAGCGTAATGCCGAACTGCTTTTGGTCCGAGTGCAGGCGGGAGGAATTTGTGAGCAAGACGCCATTGCTCCGTGTCGGTATCGGCTAGAAAGACGCCTGCTTCTTGGTTCTTGATTGGGTGGAGGGGATGGCCGGGGACGATGTCCTTTGTGAAATAGTGGTCTTCGGCGAGGAAGATATTGGAGAGCTCGGCGCTATTGGTCTGGTAGAGGCGGTTGCCCATGCTGTTTGTGACAAATAACGGCCCGTATTTCTCGAAGAGGCGCTGGTGGTTACCGAGATGATCGGGGTAGATCTCTAGGTAGTTACCGAAGTATGGAATGCCAGCTGGGCCGGGTACATCACGAACAGCGTTACCATTGACGGAGACAGCGATTGGCTCTTCTTTATCCAAGACTTCAGATACTACATTGAGCCTTCGATCATCGTGAACAAAGCCAACGCCTAAAGATTGAAGTCAATCACTTGCGTTTCTGACGCAGCTCGGTAAAACCTACCATTTGGCTTGACAATGGCAAAGTGAGATGCGACAATGTTTTGAAGCTCCTCAAAGTCAACAGCCGGCGGCAGGTCAACTTCTCTGGCGGTGGACGGAGCCTCCCCCAAGAGATAAAATTGTTTTGTTGCCATAATGATAATGATGAACTTAATAATAGCCAAGGCCGTCTGTCCAAAGCTGAAATGCTCAGAGTATTTCGATGTTATATGGAAAAATTCCAGAAGGCGAAAGCATTCATGCATGGCACATGCAAATACCCATTCTCGCCTTCTTGTTATTACACCGCAGGCAAGGATACGAAGTCCAACGTGGAGACGACATGTCTGTCGCCGCGCACTGCAACATGAATGACGTTGAGGTTCTGCATCGTAGAAATTTTATCGTTGCATCCGTTAATCTCTCGGCATATCCGTGTCCGCAGATTTCTGGGTCTGATTACAACGCTTTTTACGATTGGATGATGTCAACGGGAATATCGAAAGGACCCGTGTCATGTCGGTACTCGCGTTTAGTATAATCGCGAAGACGGAAATAAGAGCGATATTCTATGCGATTTTCAGGGTCAGAGATCATTCTTGAGCCAAATGATCCTTGTGCGTTACATCAACAGCGGAATTCGCATTGTTTCACCGACTGCCTCCGGTCGACGTGGATCATAAAGCGGGTCGGCCTCGGTCCTGCGGATCCACAACGGGCCCTGAAACCTCGGCATTTCTGGAGACCCACTACGGAGCTGCACTCCGGCCCGCTGTGGACACATGCAAATGGCGGCATAATCCTGGTAGTTCCAGGGACCCGTTGCTTGTGAGTTTTATGGTATGTGGCTAGTCGTGACCGCCTGATACGCAAGCATTGAGCTGTTTAAGAGAACGGTCTGCAGTAGACCCAGTCTCTGGTATTCTTATCCGAATCTTTCACGGTCATCGCCAAATACCTGCACTTCAATTACCTGAACCAAGTCTCGTGTTGTGTTTTACAGCCAATAATGGAGGAATTTACTATCAAGCAGGTCGCTGAGCATAGCAGCCCCGAGGATGCATGGCTGATCATTCATGGCCAAGGTAGGCTATGGCAATTCCATTGCTGGGTCGCTCACTAACTAGAGGCAAGTCTACGACGTCACAAAATACCTGGCAGATCATCCTGGTGGTGCCGATGTCCTCACAGAAGCAGCCGGTACAGACGCCAGTGAGGACTTCGACAACGCTGGACACTCAGAAGATGCCTTTGAGATCATGAAAGACTGCTGCATTGGCAAGATTCAGGGCTTTGAGAAGAAAAAGCCCAAGCTTAAGCCCCTTACACCTGTAAAGGCAGTCAAGATCCAGACTAGAGGATCCTCATCAATTTCGACTTTGGTCAACTTGGGCTTCATTGTCTGCGCTGGTGCAGGAGCGTATTACTTTACTCGCCGCCAAGGGTTCACCGTACCAGACTGGTTGTTGGCGTCGCTACGCAGTGATTCAACTGGCTCAAGTTTCATCAAAGGCATCATTGTCGGAGGTGGATCACTCGCAACGGCCAATGCAGTTGCTGCACAGCGATTCACCAGTATGGCGATGAAGAGCAAGCCCTTCACGAGTTATCCTGCCCATATGAAGGTTCCTAAGCGAGCTCAAGAAGATACCTTGTTGCAACGAGGACTCTTGGATCCAGTCACTTACTCGCCACTTCCTCTCAAGCAAAAGACCCTCATTGCACCAAATGTTTACCGCTTGACGTTCAGCCTTCCAACCACGAGCACCATTCTTGGTCTACCAATCGGGCAGCACGTCACTATCAAGGCCGACGTTGATGGAGAGAGCGTCGCGCGATCATATACACCAGTATCCAACAATTCCGACCTTGGCGTTCTTGAATTGGTCATCAAGGCATACCCTGATGGCAAGCTCACAAGCAAGTATCTAGCGAAGCTCGAGGTTGGAGACGAGGCTCTCTTCAGAGGACCAAAGGGAGCAATGAAGTATCAACCAAATCTCTGTAAGAAGATCGGCATGATCGCAGGTGGCACTGGCATCACACCAATGTTCCAGGTCATTCGTGCTATCTGCGAACATGACCGTGACACAACAGAGATCTCTCTTATCTATGCCAACAGGACAGAGCAGGACATTCTGCTTCGGGAAGAGTTGGACAGATTTGCTAGGAGATATCCCAAGAACTTCAAGGTGTACTATATGTTGGATCAGCCGCCGGCGAATTGGAAGTTTGGGTCTGGGTATGTGACTCGAGAGTTGATGAAGGAGAAACTTCCCTCGCCGAGTGTGGATTCCAAGGTGTTTCTGTGTGGGCCCCCCGGAATGGTGAATGCTTCGAAGAAGGCACTTGTTGATCTGGGTTTTGAACAGCCCGGGGCGTCAGCTAAGATGTCGGACCAGATTTTTGCATTTTAGATAAGACAAAATCCTTTCATCTCATCTGCATGGTAGTTCGTTTTGGTATCGCGCTCTCCGAATCAAAGAATCTTAAGTTCCATCCGCCATGGTTTCAGTAAAATATACAAACAGTCGTTTTGCCGTTTGCAGGGCATCAATGGAGAAGAAGCCCTTTCTTATCTCAGCTTTTTCGTATCTCAAATGGCGATCTGTGTCCCACAATTCTGATACTTCCAGCCCCACAACCTGTACCAATTCGCAAATAGTGAAGCAGTAATAATGCGCTACGGGAAAAGCCATTTCACTTGAACACGAAAGAACCAATCATATGCTTCGCCTTGCGCATCAGCTTCACCAGATGTCAACCACCATAAGATTGTGTAGAATGATTGGACTGAAACTATTTACTTTGAAAGATCATCGTTGGCTAATGTCGTTGCTAGCATGTACTGGCGGGGAACCCGACTTTACGACAGGGCGATTACAGCCCGCAAGAAGCTCTTTATCATTCGGAGCTTGGTATCAGGAATACGCCAAGTGGCTATAAAAGGGGACTTGCACCTCCAAGAAATCTTTAAGGTCCCAAGACATTCTTTTACATATCAAATAAACAATACTTTGCTTTTGCACCAATCTTTCTAAACCTATCCGTTCTTTACTTGAGCCGTCAAGATGCCGTTCACTGGGAGGTAAGTTATTGTCCCTTCCCCCTAATTTGTATATTTCTATTATGGATACAGCTGCTAAACTCTCATAGTGACATTTGCAAGATCATTTTCGCGATCATTCTCCCTCCAGTCGGCGTTTTCATGGAGCGAGGATGCGTAGGCGACTTTTGGATAAATTTGCTTCTGACATGTCTATGTATGTTCACATTATCCACTCATTTGTCGCGCGCTAACTCTAGCAGTCTTCGTTCCTGGCCTCATTCATGCCCTGTATATCATTCTGAAATATTAGGCGCTGCGACTCGCTTACACCGCAGTATCTTGGGCACAATGCTTTGAGGTGTTTTATTATAATTATACACAGATATATACTTTTATCAAACTACTTTACTCGAAGCCTGCTTTGCTTCTATCTTTAGATTCTCTTAGAAAGCTTTATGGATTTAATTTTTTCGCCCCGAAAATCTTTTCATTGTTGCTGTTGATGTTCTATGAGGAACGTAGGCAGAGTTTCCTAGCTGCATCTCTCGAACAACGCATGTTGTAGTTGGCTTCCTTATGGCCTAAAGCAACATTATATAAGACGGTGCTGAGTTTGCAAGGGTCTAAATTACCCTTTTACAATAAGAGATAGAGCACTAACTCATAGCCCTATACTACGTATTGAATACTACAACGCAGTAATCTTAAACCAAATTTTTTGTAGTGCTGGATCTGTAATTAATCTTACACTATACCCAATGGTCCTGAGTGAAGCTAAGTCAAAACGCTAGACAGCTATGACCGAGCTGAGCTTCAAGTGAAGTGGGTACGATCTAGCCTCCTCAGATGGGCTTAGACTGACTCATTCCGTTATTGTGATTGGCTTTCCCGTAATATTCGCCCTCGCACTGCCCGATGGCAAGTGGGGCATAACATTTATCCTCCGCTTAGAAAAACTCACCTCGCCCAGAAGTGTCATTCTTCCTATAGGTCCCCTCGTGTTTACCGTCAACGGCATTCTACGCACAACAATGGCCATCCAAGGAATCGTGACTGCCAAGATCAAGCATAAGCGCGCATCTGCTCCCAAAAGCCGTAATGGCTGCATCACATGGTACCCTTGCCCATCCTCCTTCACCATCCAAGTCCAGTGGCTAATTTTAAGTGTCTGTCTGCAGCAAGTAAGTGGCGTTATGAGTTTCCGCCGTCCGGTTACTTATATATATAGGATCCGACACCTAAAATGTGACGAGGCGAAACCGGTATGTGACCGTTGCTGCGAGGACAAGATCAAGTGCGACGGCTACGCAATGCCTAAACCCAAAGCTCCCCGGCGAAAGCACCGTAAAAAGACTGCACCAACAAATTCCGATACTATGTCTTTGTGCTTAACGATTGACGATATCCCCTCATTGACAAGTTCAGAGCGTTTGTACTTCCAACACTTCCTGCAGTTCACGACTACGCAGCTGTCACTCTCTTCCGGTTCGACCAACTTTTGGCTCCGATATGCTTTGCCCATAGGTTACCAGTTCGAGTCAATTCGATACAGCATGATTGCTGTTGGCGCCTCGCATCGACTATTCATGGCGAAATCTCTCGGTCATTCGGATATAGGCGAATTAAAAGGCTTCGCTACCCACCAATACAATAAGGCTATCGCGACTATTATACCACGCATGACAGCTTCTCAAGACTTGCATATTATCATGATCTGCTGCCTTCTTTTCGTTTCATTCGAAGGTCTGACTGGTCGCTATGACGAGCTCCTACAACATCTCAGTGCCGGAATCTCATTATTCGATTCAGCGCTGCCGTCGTCAAACGAAGAAGAACGCGCAATGACAACAAAACTTGCCGAGATGTTCTGCCGGCTTGGAGTAGAGTCATCCAACTTTATGCAAAATGATGCAGGTGTTTCCGGGATGCGAAAGTGGTATCACACGAACAAACCTCAGCACTCCCAGTCTCCAAAACCATTCAGCAATCTTGACGAAGCATCTTCTGCATTGCGGCATTTGGATGTTCTCTACGACGAAAAGCCTTGGCACTATGAAGGAAGCGATGCAGAGGGTACAGAGACACTTGTGTCGGAAACGAGTACAAACCTCCAGAGCGCTCTCGATGGGTGGACCGCGCGTCTTGATGCTCTCTACGAGGCCAGGAATGAGGACATAATGATTGAGGGGGAGCAGCAGTACCGCAACCTGCGCCTGCGCCAGCAATACTGGCAGATGGCGATCAATTCATACTCCACGAAAGAAGCGGCCGCCAATCCCAAGACTTTTGAGCCATTCCTGGCAGCAGCCAGAGAAGCAGCAGCACCTTTTATTGCTCTCCGCCAGCCGACATTTTCGCTCGATGGCGATCTGATCTCCGGCCTAGCTTTCGTCGCATCGACCACGACTGACGATGAAACCAAAGTACAGGCTCTTGACCTCTTGTGGCGATTGAATCGTCGTGAAGGGCTTTTGGACAGTCGTGATTTTGTTGAGTTGCATGAGCTTGCAAGGGCGCTTGAAACATGCAAGGAACCTAACTTTGACGAAAATTGGAAGCCTACGGCGGCGGCTGGGCTTCCGACGATTATTGAGAGGTTACGGAACAGTCTGGGGCAATTACATATTTAATAAAGTAATAGTAGACATATTTCAGCAAGTTACAGGGGCCGACAATTGAGGCCTGATGAACCTTTGTTTTAGTGACAACATCATGTCTATTAGTCCAGATTTTTGACAACATACCTAATATTAAATGATTTCTCATGCTCAGCGCGATGCATACTCTCCATTTTGCTTTTATTAACACATAACCCTTTATCTCTGACGGAAAAAGCACTCAATTGCTAATAGGGGCTCGATTTTCATTACAGTGTCTTTACATTGCAATACTCGCTGACCCAATGTCTCATCTGAGGGAGGTTCAGGGTAATCTGCTACTAACGATGATGACGTCATGTGTATGGAGATACTCCAAGTGACGGCTGGACCTCTTAACCAACGTGGGTGAGTCAGCGAGACTATTGATAGGTCAAAACCGCAAGCTGGAAGTGGTAAGGGAAGTCGGAGGCTATATGATAAGCTTTCTGAAGCGGGAGTGTGCTGTTCTTCGAAGATTCTAAAGCCAGGGCAGCCCCATATTTAGATGTGCCGAGGAGTGGAACCTTGAGGCTCAAGACAAGGATCCTGTGGATCAGTTTCATGCGGTCAGATATTACTTGCGGAAGAAACGCGGAATTAATGCCATCTTTGCGTCATAACGGAGCCGCACCGGACGAACGACGATAAAATTGTCATCTTGGGCTATTGCGCGTACATGCAATTGACGACCTCGGCTGCCCCACGTTTCAGTCGGTGTCACCTTTTCGGGGCTCGAATTTGAGGCAATTCGAGCCTCATCGTTGTGTCCTGTGTCTTCCGTCATGCCGTACCAGCCGGTCCCGATCGGAGGCGTCTTGCACCGACAATCCGGATCTTTGGACCGGAAATCGCCCCAAGTGTTAGAGTATGTGTGTAATGAATTCTTTACAAAACCCCCCTACAACTGGCCTTTCAGTCGAGTCGCGTCATCTCGTAGCTACTTCATATCACTATTATCTTGCAATTTTGCAAACATTAATCCTTTCTATACATTCTACCTGATTGAACATCGCGAAACCGTTGCTCAACGATATCATTATGGGTGCTTTTACTCTTCCTTCAACCGACGGTCGCACTGTCGCCGTACTCGGTGGAGGAGTACTTGGCCGCCGCATCGCATGCGGATGGGTTGCAAGCGGATTTGACGTTGTCATCCGTGACCCAAGCTACGAGCAAAGGGCTGCTGCCGTGGAATACTGCAACACTAGCATGTCTCAATACTCAGACTCACAGATCCGAGGAAGAGTGACAGCTGTCGACGATCTCGCTGAGGCAGTTGCCAAGGCATGGCTCGTTATTGAAGCTGTCCCCGAGAAGCTCCCTCTCAAGATCTCAACTTTTGCAGACTTGGAAAAGCTCACATCCCACGACACCATCCTCTGCAGTAACTCATCATCTTACAAGTCAAGAGAGATGATTGAGGGTCTCAAGCCAGAGACGAAACGACGTGTTCTGAACATGCACTATTACATGCCACCAGACTACCGTGTCGTCGAGCTCATGACAGACGGCGAGACCGACGAGAGCATCTTTCCATTCCTGTATCAAAAGCTCGAGGAGATCAAGTTTCACCCTTATATCGCACGCAAAGAGTCAACTGGCTTCATCTACAACCGACTTTGGGCTGCTATCAAGCGAGAGGTCTTGAACATTCTCGCCGAGGAAGTCTCGACCCCCGAGGAGATTGAGAAGCTCTGGAAGGAGATGTGGTATGCCAAAGAGAAGGGGCCTGTTGCCATGATGGATGCGGTTGGTCTTGATACCGTGTCTTTCATTGAGCAGCACTACATTGCTGAGCGTGGCCTGCCTGATACGCCAGTCAAGTTTCTTCAGAAGTACATTGATGGAGGCAGGTTGGGAGCCAAGTCTGATAAGGGCGGACTGCTCCCTCCAAGCAAGCCTGTCGATTCGGATCATGAATCCTCGCTCTACTTCTTAGACATTGGGTTGTCAAGTGGAAACGCAAAAGGGTATGCTACAGCTGGCCGTGTCTTAGTTGGTTCTAGCGATGGAAAGCCGATGAAGACGCTTGTATCAGGTCAACGTATGCCTGATGGTATTGACATTTCGAAGTCCACTGGAAAGCTCTTCTGGACCTGCATGGGCAATCCTTCGGCCAACGACGGTGCTGTCCTCAGCTGCAATCTCGACGGAACGGATCTCAAGGAGATTGTGCCTCAAGGCTCGGTACACACACCAAAACAATTGACCGTCGATAACACGAGCTCGAAGCTGTACTTTGCTGATCGTGAGGGAATGAGGATCATGAGATGCAACTTAGATGGCTCTGAGCTCGAAGTCTTGATCCAAACCGGTGACTGGCAGGTTGATGAGCATATGCTAGATCCTACAAGATGGTGTGTTGGCATCACAGTGTCACCTTCCACTGGCAAGTTTTATTGGTCACAGAAGGGTCCGTCCAAGGGAGGACAGGGTCGCATTTTTCAAGCCAAGATCGACTTCCAACCAAGCGAGGATGCGAAGACCAGGACAGATATCGAGGTACTGTTCCAGGGCTTACCAGAGCCTATCGATTTGGATGTCGACGAGGATGAGAATGTGCTCTACTGGACGGATCGGGGCGAGTTACCAAATGGCAATACTATCAACCGCGCCAAGCTGAGCGACATTGCCCAGGTGACTCACGATGGTGCAAGCAAGCCAGGTAAAGATTACGAGGTTGTTGCCTGGGGATTACATGAGGCTATCGGCATCAAGCTCGACTCGAAGAACCGTCGTATTTTCGCCACAGACTTGGGAGGCTCGGTGTACAATTTTGATATGGATGGAGGTAACAGGAAGAAGGTGTATGAAGGATATCGGGCGTTTGTGGGTATCACTGTGGCGTAGGTACTGCACGAGCCTGTCCTTCGACATCCCGGAATACATCAAAGCAACGTTGCGATATTTTACAAGTGTGTCATGATAGAATATCCTTTCATAAATAACAGACTTTAATAGATCGACTTATTCGCTCTATGCCAGTAATATACAAGTCCCTTGGCAGACTGCCAGTAGTTTAAGTGACTTGAAGTTGGGTCTGAGCTGCGAGTCCTACGTAACAGCCAAATAGTACGTAACACATACATCAACGCGTCTCATCATGCCCCCGTCAATCGAATTGAGTGAAGCTTTCGCCCTTCTACCCATCATCCTCGCAGGTGTCAGTATTCCGCCTGAAGATGCGTGATACCAGCAGCCACATCTTGCCAGGAGGCTTATCCTCACTAGCCCTGCGAACAAGCCACCACTGAAGGGTCATAGCCGCCATGGCACTGTTCCATATGAACGCCACCATCATACCCACCGAGAACGACAATGACGTGGATATGTGTCTTGTTCCGCAAAGGCTCATGACTTGGAAGTCGTCGATACCGTCGGGCAGGGCGAAGCCCGAAAGCATGAGAACCGCCTGGCAGAGGAAGATATCGGTGTAGTTAACCATCATATGCACCCGGCGCCATTTCCTATTCATTGAAACCTTAGGTCTGAGGCTGTTCTCGATGAGGTAGGCTCCTACTGCCAACGTCGCCAAAACTGCTGTGACCAAGCCAATGATCTGGAGGGTAGATGGTCAGCACTGCTGTGCACATAAGACATACCACTTACCCCGTGTTCTGTTCGGAAATGGTCTGACGATCCCATCCCAGCCAACCCGCATAGCATGCCAATAGCCAGAAGAGGCAGGAAGAAGACGCAGAAAAGTATCTTCTGCCATTTTTCGATCCGAGCTTTAAACAAAGGTCGCTCAATGAGTTCGCCAAGAGCGATCAGGGTTGAAAAGATCAGGATGGTAGGGTATACGAAAAAGAAAGCGAGTGTCATGGCGGCCACTAGATGTCTTAGCAACGTTTAAACTATAGAAGCTAATTACTTACCGTGTATACCAGTCAGTATTATTAACAGAGGTTTCGAAATGGTGTTAACGTGATAGCTGTTCTTGGTGAAGTTGATCAGGTAGGTGTTGCCTGAGCTAGTGATGTTGATAGGGCATTTCGGAACCTGCATACCCGACGGACGCGTCGATGTGAGGTTTCTTTCGAGCGAAGTTCTTAGACCAGCGACTCCTCTGTTTAGCCAACAAGTCGAATGCCCTGTCAATATGTCCAAGTTACTTTGCAAGAAGTCGGTAACATAAAGCTGGTTCTGTGTTGTTCCAAAGCAATATTGTCGACGCGATTCTTCATCTGATCTCGGTACATTGAACTCTCGCGATCTCGATAAACTCTCGATGCTCAGTCCGGTCTCGCCATTTACATAGTCAAGATTGTGCGCCGCGACACTGCTGACTTGGCCTGAGAGTAATGTTGGCACGGACCAAGCCAGAAGAAGAAGTTGCTGAATGCGGGATGTCATAATGAAAACATGTGTCGAGGACGATAGGGGGTTCAAACGAAAAAACGGAGTCACAAGAAGAGATTTATCTAATATTGAAACCAAGGGCGATGAAACCGCGAAAGGGGCTGAGAACTTTGCTTACGTCTCGCACGAAGAGCCGCGTTTAAAATTAGATTGGAAGCTTAGACGCTTTCCCGCGGGACGCCGAAGTGAGAAGTACAACGGCGTGGTTGAAGCTAAACTTGAGGCTAAATAATTAGTTGTGCAGGGGTCTGAAGTATATAAGTTGGCCACATCCTAGCATTCGAAACGTCAGGGTCAAGATTGAGAATGTCAGCAGCTGACAGGGAAATCATCTTGGAAATAGTAATCTTATCAATTTATGTTTCATCTATTATCGAGACCTGTTAATGTGCTTTGGTGTACGTTTGTACGCTTAAGAGCTACTTTATCACTCCGCCCAAACATCCCCAGCATCAGGGGCAAAGGTATCATCGCCATAGCCAACACAGCTTGAAAGATGGTGAAGTCTTTCATGTTGCGAGGCGGGTCAGCGCTTTCAGCAGCCTTCATACCGTTGCCGAGTATGATGAAGCACCCACCAAGAAGCTGTCCGCCAGCCCAGGCAATAGAGCTGGTAATCTCGGCGCCCGCGGGATACGAGATCTCTGTCAGAACCTCCAGGGCAACAGGGACGATAGCAAGCGACGAGATACCCAGGCAGCAGAGAACAGCGTATAATGCACCGATCTCCTTTGTACTTGGAACCCATACCAATGCGAGATAGCAGAGCCCTCCGGCAACTACTCCGCATTTGATGACGAGGATGAACTTCTTGGTTCGGTCGATGACGGGAGCTGTTATGGCAGAGAAGACGAGACCTAGAACGATGAGGAGACCGCCTCCAATACCGGCCTCGGTATCCGAAAACCCGTAGGGTGTGACAATCTGGTTGATCAGGGACGTTGTGGCGACGAAGAGACCAGTGTAGACCCAGAATGGGATGATGATCAGGTAACACTCTAGCGACTGAACCAATATTAGTAGCGATGGTAGAACCTTGGGTCGTTCTATATGGTGAATCGCCGATGGGGAAGTTGGCGGCGCGGCAGGAATAAAACAGCCAGGAATGGCCACGGCAGATGACTGCAGATATAAGCTTCTAAACGACTGTCTGGGGACAGAGGATCGGAGGTTTGAGACATACAATGATGGCCACGTATAAGACCACAGAAGAGATATCGCTAGGCTCATTCGTCCACAACGGAACGACGATGGATCCAATCGCCGCTCCAGTTGGATTCGCAAGACTCATAACAGCTGTCGCCGTTACCCGTCCTTTGCTCGTGAACCAAGTTTCGGAGAAACGCGTCGGGGCACTCAGCACAAGAGACTGCGACATGCCCAAGATAGCTTGGGCGACAGCGACGACGGAAACCGTGTTACCATCGGATGAGTAAGATCCAGCATAACGAACCCAGCTGCCGATTAGGAGAAGCGCACTGCCGCTGATGAGGGTTGGACGAAGACCCCAGTCAAGAAGCTTGATGGTGATAAAAGTCATGGCGAAGTTTGCAAAGACGAAGATGCTGCTTAGCCAGTTCACCATTGTCTCGTCTACTCCGTAAAATTGGGCTGTAGATGAAGTGACGGGCGCAAATGTGAGCCACTGGAGGTATTGTCAGTATACAGTGATCTCCTTGACGAGATTCAATTCTGTCCAGGAGAACACAAGCGTATGTGCAAGGTAATCCCCAACAGACTGATTACAAGAGCGACATACCGACCAGCTAACCATGACGTTCAACAGTGTCAACACCACAAGCCCGAACCAACGGATCTTGTATGTTCTGTAGGGCTGTTCAATACTACCTCGCCTGACGGAAGAAGTCGAATCGTCGGGAGCAAAGACCGTCGGAGAGTTGAGGTTTTTCTTGTCCATCCCAGCGCCGGGACCTGCAGACTGAGCTGCTGGAGCTGCTTCGAACACGGAATTCTGAGATGTTGACGCCATTTTCGCTGCCTACTTGGTCTGTTGTTCGTCTACTTGGTGATGGTTCAACAAAATGGCATCAAACTAGATGACAAGCTCCGTGGAAATAAACGCAGAGGGAGCCCTGACATGGGTGATTATCTCTATCTATTGCATATCTAAACGCGTATTGTTGTGATATCTGAGCCAGGCGAAGCTCTTTACCCCCTGTTTCCCCGCAAACGTAGCTTTCTTTTATCTTAGATATGCCAAGATCGTCAATCAAACCTAACTTGTTTATCACAGAACGGGCCCGCGGACCGCGAGGCGCGGGCTGCGCGGGCCGCTTCCTTTCCCCACCTCATTTTCCAACATTAAGCCGGTTGCGTATTGACCGGCCACGACAATTCCCTCCGACACTCCGATCGTATCGCTCACTAAGGTTTCACGTTGTATTCTACACCGACTCTATCGTTTGCTGGCGCAGTCAGGCATCAAAAGTTTACTCATCATCGCCGCCGAGTCAAAGAAAATGGCCGAGGAACATTCCCCAGAGCCCGTTGGCCGAGTGGTAAGAACCTCATCTACTCCCATACCCAGGCTAGATAGGCAACGTCAAGAATTACCATCTAATACTGGCTTTCATATTGGCGTAGTGCGACCGATGCCGTCTTCGAAAGGTGGGCTGCGCCCCGACAAATACACGTACAGTGACTAAAATTGAAGCAACAATAAAGATTCGATGCGATAGATTATTTCCATGTTCCAATTGCCGAACAGTCCAAAAGGCCTGTAGCTTAGTTGGTTCCACACAAGGGATACGACAATCCAAACAAAGGGTCCTCATCTCCTCGCAATAGTAAGTCCCTCTATCAGCTGCCTATTAACCAAGACAAGACGTAAGTTAATTGACTTTATTGAACCACAGCGAGCAAAAGATAGATCGCATAGAGAACCGTCTTGAGGGTATAGAACAGCTCTTGCGTAGGGCTTTTGATGAACAACCTATTACCAGAAGTGTTCCACGACCTCCCGAGTCGCTACCTACAGACTCTTTCAATATCGTCGGGGAATTTGCAGAGAGCAGCAGAAATGGACCAAGCTATGCTGACTCAGAGATGGCTTTGGAGGGCAGCAGCTCCATGAAGGCTGCTACAGTATACGCAAGCGACTTCTTCCAGACTGTCCTCGGGCAATCACCAGCCGCCGACAGAAACACGCGTGTTAACGCTACATTATTGTCACTGAAGCAAATGATCGAGATTAATAGCTACCGGTCTATGGGGGATCGAATACCGAGTCGAAGGGAGACCCAGAATGATGGTATAAGAGACCTGGCAATGCCGCCCCTGCAGTCCGTTCTCACCATTCTGCGAGAATTAAAAGGGAGGCTTCAAGACAGATTCACATACGCGACTGGCATGGGCTAACCGTTCATAGAAACGAAACTGGTCACACTGACCATAGTTAGTCTGTTCATCTCCAAAGACAGACTGATCGATTGTTGCCGAGAGATATACTTCGCAGTCGATAACCTCTCACTTCCGACCTTCTTAATCGCAAACGCAACCTTACGTTACCTGTTCCAGGAGAAAGCTCAACAGTCGCAAGATCCGTCGTCTCGTGAGGAGTATTGCAAACTGTCTCAACTATGTCGAGGCAACCTCGAGACAGCAATGAACAAGTTCAATGTTCTCGCGCCACCCAGCCTGGAGAACGCAGAGGCCTTCCTTCTCGGGGTCAGTATCCTTACATAGACTCTACAAGTTTAGGACCGACACTAAAATACTTCAAATAGGCCATCTATGCCATCGAGGTATCGCAACCAATGCTTGCTTGGCAACTCGTGTCCGGCGCGGGAGGGATATGCCAGACGCTTGGCTGGCATCAACTCGTTCCCAATAGCGATAGCACCACTGATCGGAAAATCTCTCTCTTCTGGCTAACTTACCTCCTTGATAAAGGACTCTCCTTACGCCTCGGTCGACCGGCTGTTATACACGATGACGAGATTACGCTACCGGAACGGCTTGACAAAGCAGATGTACCAGGTGGCTGGAGGGACTTACTTACGCAATGGATCCGCCATTCACGACTTGTTGGCAGGGCCTATCAAGATCTATACAGTCCGTCGGCGCTTAGAAAATCAGTACAAGAGCGTGGCGAGCGCGCAAGGAACTTGATGGCAGCTCTAAAACGAATCATGGATGACTCGTTGATGCCACTTGGACAGGCACATCTGATGGAACGCAACACTGGGGACTTTGGATCAGCGCCTAATAGAATGATCAAGACAGTTCTGAAGGCTGATGAGGTGTGGTACTGGACGACTCTAACATTTATACGAAGGGCCGTTCCTTCAACTGAAGGCGGACATGGTGCTGTTAGCCCTGCGTGTCTGGAATCTGCTAGGATGGCTTTTGAAGCACATGGGGAATGCATGAGAATGACTGACCCCAGCTCAGAGACAAAAGCTGTATATCTGCTATGGTAATGTTGCCTTACCTCCTATCCAGATTACACATTGGAGAGTTCTAATGAGTGATTTTGTACGCAGGACAATTATCTACACCCCATTCGTGCCGCTGATTGTTGTATTCTGCAACGTAATCGAGACCTCCAACCCAGAAGACATTCGCATACTTGGGGAGTTTTGCGAATCGTTGAAACCATTGTGTGGTATATTCGAGGCTATCCAGGAGTTACACGACCTTTGCCAAGTTCTGTACAGCCTGGCGATCTCATACGTCGAAGCGAAGTCACAAAGCCAAGGGGGTGTCGATAAAATGGTCGAAGATGGGTTTGATGTTCAATCGAAGAGCACACATGGGGCAATGTCGTTTAGTAGTAGTTACTTCGATAACTTTTCTATAGGATCGAGTATTCTAGTGCCTCAGCCGAATAGCCATGTTTCGCAGGTCAGGGACTGGATCTCGGGGAATATGCATTGGATGGATGCTTCGCAAGAGGACTTCTCCGAGTTCTTGGCACAGTTGTCATAGCTTAAGTGCGACAGATAACAGAATTCTACCTTTTACAAATCCTTTTTGGTGACGAAGCAGTCAAAGGAACTCAAGTTATGTCCCACGGTCTGTACCGTCAGATACGGCATACAGCAGGGTGTCAGGGGTGTAGGCTCGGACACTGAAAAGCTTTCCTTTCTTCAGGCTCTCCGTAGATCTTCAACTTCAACATCACATCTCAAGTTGCATATGCATAACTTCAGCTAAAAATGAGAGGCTACGAAGTAGCATGTAATGTAACTTGAGAAGGAATGTACAGCGAGTGGAGAGGGTGCGGGTTTCTATCCACTGCCGAGACCAATGAAGGTCCATGAAACGGCTGCAACTGGCCGCGGAGCCCAACGCCAGGCCGGACCAGGCTTGATGAGTAATGAGCGATTGCTGCCAGAATGAAATTACGAGACCTATACGAAAATAGAGGTGACAAGGATGTTTGGATACAGCGCTACTTGCCCAAATAAGAGCAATTGTCGTACTGGCCCAGGGTAAATTCGTCCTAAGCTGTGCGGGAAGAGTCCTTGGCATCTCCAACCAATAATTATGGAAGAGACAGAGAGACGGGCGGAAAAGTAGAAAAACTCATGTTATTAAGTTACAATAAGCATCTGAAAGACCAAATAGCCATTGCACCAACGTCGCATGTAAGATGCACTGATCTAGTGGAACCATGTGTGTCTAGAAAAGCCCGTCACCGACAGCAAACCTCTCGTTCATCCCCATTGCTGACACCATTGGCGGGGACCAACACACTCTTGTTGACAGCCTGAGTACTAGGGGGTACATCAAGAGCAGGATTGCGATCAAAAAAGTCAGCAGGCCTGAGCGCAACAGTGATAGCCTCAGCAGGCATAACCGGGTAATCCTCCACGCGGGGATTATGCGTAAGTCCATAGGTCGCCCACACGACGAGATCCTCTCCCCGAACATTATCCTTGCGCGCCGCGTAATCCGCCACACCGTCCTTCTCAATCAGACTCTGGTTGGTCCACTTTCCACCAGCCCAGAGATCATCATCCTTGTAGCGGGTTACCCAGATATGATGCTCTGCGAAACGAGCGCGCTTGCGGACGAGGGAGGCTTGATCGGCCATGAGGAGTTGTGCTGGTGGGGCCATGACCTTAAAACCGACTGGGTTCTTGGAGATGGGGTTGAGCTTCTTCTCGTTGACAATCTTGAAGACTCGGGCCTTCTGTGGGTCGGCATCTAAGGAGCAACTCTTTTCGATAAAGGTCTTGTGCAGCTTCCAAGCATTGCCGTAGGGGTTCTCCTCTGACATGGGCAAACCAATGGAGTCTTCCTGTACGAGCGTATTCTCAAGGCCGTCGATCATGGGGTCGATACGGAGACTGAAGAGGTGCTGATGATTGGCGGCCAGAACGCCTGGAGAAACGACGTTGCCCCAATGGCTCGTCTTTCCTTCATCGATCAGACTGGTGGCGAGAATTCCAGTTGCTCTGGTCTCGAACTCGATGGTTCCGTTTTGCCAAAAGTGCCAAGAGAACGCGTACTCATAGTTTCCAACCGTGATGATGCTCTGGACCACAAGAGTTCGCGCTCGCGTCACGGCAGCGACATCGGTTCTGGCATTGGTATGCTTCCATCCAATACCGGCGTCCTGATTCCACAGTCAGTGACAATGTTACTTTTCGCAATGGGAACGATGACATACCTGTTCGTGCAGACAAATCACGTTGGGGGCTTGGTAGGGCTTTCCGTCGGAAGCGGTGAGCAAGGCATCGAAATAGCTGATATGTCCCAAGCAATCACAGCCGAGCTTCAGGTTGTTAGCTGTCAGGCCCGCACCAGCGTCGCCGAGATCGAAAGCTTGTCGACGATGGTATGGATATCTGGGATCTGTCCATCGACGGTTAGCCAAGCTTCACAATCTTTTAAGGGCTTTTCTTACCTCCATATGGTACCGTCATCTCACTCATGCTCAAGCGATAGAAGGTCTTTCGTCCATCATACCTCACATCATGGATGGTCATGCCCTCTCGCCAATTGAAGCCAATGCGGAATCGCCATTTCTGCCAAGAGATAGAGTTCCCATCCTGCACGGTGTAGCTGGGTCCTTCAGGCTGTTGAATGACAAGAGGCTTGAGATCATCTCGCAGCTTGACGCTCAGAAGATCAGGGTGATATTCGTTCTCGGCGCAGTGAGCAAGAGGAGCCCCTGGTGCCGTATAGATGGCTGCTCCGTCCTCCTTGCCACCCGTTGGTAGAGCGTCAATTCGGATAAGTTTCAGATCAACAGAGTCGATGACGGGGGAAATGGGAAGCGGGTAGGAGTACATGTTACTCTCCAGGTGGTTATGCGGGGCGCGGGCGTAAAGCATGGCCTGGACCAGTCTCGGGGTCTCCAGCGAAGAGTCTTTGTCGGTCCCGAATGGCCAAGTGTCGCATTGAACCGTCACGTTGGGGTCCAGACCCAACTTCTTGATAGCTTCCAGGACCTCTGGATGAGATAGAATGGCATAGTTGAATGCAATGACCTCGTCCCTGTTAAATCAGTGTCAGTTGTCTTCTCATACATGGTAACAGCTGATACGAACCTGTCGAAGCCGGCATGATCTCCAGGCTTAGATAGGGTCGACTTGACCTCGGTCGCAGTGTCCAGACTGACGATGCTTTCGGTGAAACCTGGCTTGCCAGGGAAGGTATAGAGGACCTGAGCACATCTAGGTACGAACGGACGGGCAGAGACAGGGACACCGTCACTCTCAGCATCCAAGTATGGAAGAAGTAAGGACTTGGGAGGTTCGGAAAGCGTTGTGTGTTTGAACCTGACTTCCTCCTTGCCTTCAAACTTCTCTTTGACGAGTGTTCTCACTATCTCCGCGGCTTTAAGCATCTCCTCCTCGCTCAAAGCGTGGAGGGGATGAGTGCGTTGGCCTTGAACTGTCATGGTGTTTCCGTTATCGTATTCGAAATGTTGTATTCTTGTCTCTTACAAAACTGTGAAAGCATCATCACATTGTATTTATTTTATGCCAGCTATAACATCTATTGCATCTAACCTTTGCTCGGAAACCTTATCGCCAGCGACTGTATCACCTGAACATCTCGTGAGTAGCACAAAGCAGCTGTTCAAGAGCTATCATCGTCCGCGGACACCGATTTGATGATACTCGACGAGTGCGGCCCGCGGCGCAACTAATGTTATCCCGCTGTTTGCTATCTGGTGACACCTGATAATAGTGCGGCCCGCGGCGCGATCAATCGCGTCCGGTATCTGGAGTCCACTGACCCCCTCTTAATTGTTGCGGTTAGTTTCCGGGGTACCCCGCACTCGATCGACCTAGTATCAGGACAGGAGAAGCAGCTGACTAGTCGCATGCTCATATTCCTGTTTTGATGATCGAATGGCAAGGCATGGCCCTACGACATCAGTCGGAGCTCATCGGCTTACACTGATTGCGTTCCAAGTAATGTAGCAAAAATAATCGCAATTCAACTACTTGCAGTGCTATGACATGCTATCTGGATAAGATGTGTATAAAGCGAAGAAATAACAATTTCATCTACCTATACCCTCAACATTCTATCCAAACTAGCTCATATACACTCAATTAATGAATCCCTTGATTCTCATCTCAATCTCTGTCCAGCGCCAGAGCTCCTCCGCCAGCTTCGGATCTTGCGCAGTTGGAGTCGTTTTGCCAACAATGCCGACAGGTTTCAAATATTCTCCACTCATATCCTGATGAAAGCCTGGCCCGGCGATGGCGAAGAGAGACGTATATGCCGCAGTCTCAAGTGGGCTGTAGAGCCTGAAGAGTCGCATCACAGGGACAAATGCTTGCCATGCCCACGAACCGGTGGCGTTACGGCCTAGACCACTTGGGCATTTGATCAGAACATGGCATAAAGAGGAATATAGATAAAGAGATGACTCACGTGTCAATCGTGCCTGGATGCAGACTCGCTGTCCAAATCTCTTCGTGTCCGTCATTCTGAGGTGAAGGGCCATATCTGCGATGTAGTTCTTTGGCGTGCAAGATGTTGGCCAGCTTAGACATGCCGTACCTCGAAAATGCACTGCCCTTGGTTTGGTTTATATCATCGAAATCGATTCCCGCCGAGGGGGAAAACAGGAGATGGCCGTCGGAGCTAACGTTAACAACTCGGACGGTTCCAGGGCTGGTTGATCGTGCAGACTGGGTGAGGATAGGTAATAAACTGTAGGTTAGAAGCCAGTGGGAGAGGTAGTTTGTCTGAGTAACGTGAATTCAAGTGTTAGTCCAGATAATTGCCTTTCTCAGAATTATAACTAACCTGGAATTGAGCTTCGTAATGATCTACAGATTCCTCGTAAGGCGTTGCCATTATACCCGCGTTGTTCACTAGACCATGGAGCCTTGATTCTTTCCTATCCACATCATCATTAATCTCAATCACGATCCCAATGGGCGCTAATTCACTTGGTATACTTACCGTGCAAACTCGTCAGCCGCGGCCTTGACGGTCTTCAAGTTCATCATGTCCATTAACAAGACAGATATATCCGCATGAGGATATTGGCTTTTGAGCTCGACGATTGCGGCGTTGGCTTTGGCCTCGGATCGTGCACCCATGTACACTTTCGCCTTGTGAGCTGCCAATTCCAGTACGGTATTGAACCCACTGGTTCATGTATTAGCCAATTTCTACTCCCCCAGCATAACCATGCTGAAAATGACAAGTTAACATACATTCCGGCATTTCCTCCGGTTACAATGTAAACTTGCCCCGACAAGTCAGGAAGTGATTGTGGTGTAAACGTCATTGTAGATGGAGATTCGTGCTGGACTATGGCTCGTGGTGTTACTGCAGAAATTTGGACAATGAGAAGCTGCCAGCTCCTTTTTAATATTGAAACATGAGTTAGCTCGGGCCCGCGGATTCCACAATTTCCCCGTAGCTAGATACGGATGAGATTTGCATGAACCTAAAATATGTATGTATAACTAGCACTGCATAGAGCAACACGACAAGGCTTTCAAATACCCATTTAATGACTATTATCATAAGCCCCAAGTCAAAATGACAAGTAATGGTGCAATCAGAGACTAATCTTGTTTTTTAATTCTCCTTTTTAATAACTTTACTCTCTACATCGTAGCTGATTGCTGGCGATAAGCTTAGGCTGCTAACACACATAAATAGGACACGATATTCCCTACATAACTAAACGCGAACCAATATCTTAACTTGAGTGTCCTTGTAGTTAATCAGCGTTTTGAAGCCCTTTTCCTCAATTTGATCCATCTCAATCAAACTAGTAATCATTGGCTCCGGGTTCAGATCACCTATCTTCGTCAGCAACCTGTCACCTGACAGTCATGGTTAAAATGCCTTACCGCGGGCAAGAGCATCGATAACCTCCTGGAATACCGATGCCGTATATGTTGCCGAGCCTTTGAAAGTTCTCTCATTCAACATAAAATAGTTAGGCGAGATGGTAACCTCGGTAGCCCAGAGGGCTACATTCACAATGACAGATCGGGGTCTAGATGCAGCGAGTGCAGTCTCCAGAGTGCTCTGAACGCCGGCACAGTCAAAAACGACTTGAACGCCTTCTCCTGCGCAAAGATTCTTGCACTCTTCACCCACATTCGTCTTTGTAGGATCTAAAACAGTGGTAGCCCCAAAATTGGTCGCAAACTCTCGTCGTTTGTCTGCGGTCTCGGTAACAATGACCTGACTTGCACCTTTGCTCTTGAGAACTTGGAGAATGGCTAGGCCAATAGGGCCAGCACCGAGGATGAGAGCTGTGTCACCAGGCTGGAAGTTGCTCTGCTGTACAGCGTTCCAGGCCACAGCCAAGGGTTCCACCAGGGCTTGTGCTGTTAGTGGCGCATTGTCAAAGTTGAGGAGTAGATGTGCATACCGGCAACCTGCAGGGGTATGTTATCAGGAATCTTGAAGACCGCATATCGTGGGACAGTCGTGTACGTGGCCAACCCCCCTCCGATTCCTATGATGATGTCAGCCGCGGCATCCGCGTGTATGTCCTTGCGGAATTCCATACCACTCAGGCCGATGAATCCAGAGTTGGAGCAGCAATTGATCAGACCTCTCTGACAAGAACTGCATGTTCCGTCAAAAATGATCGGTTGGACAACTACCCTGTCGCCTGGCTTGAGATCATCAACCTCATCACCGACGTCCGAAACAACGCCACTATACTCATGGCCAATGATGACCGGGGCACTTTTGCCAGTCACAGGATGAGGTGTTGTCGGGATCAGGAAAGCACCCTCAAGATATTCGTGAAGATCTATATCTGCATGTTAGTAATGAAATTGACCAGATGTGTTGGCATCTACCTGTCCCGCAAATTCCAACAAAAGCCGGTTTCAGCTGTGCTTCTAGTTAGCCTTGTCATATTGTAAATTTGTCATCAGTGGAGGAACAACTGGCCTGAACTTCTTTGGCACCAGGCTTTGGGACATTGACTTCTTCGATTCTGATGTCGCCCTTGCCGTGGAACACAACTGCCTGCATGGTATCTGCCATCTTGTAACTTCTGTCTTTCTAAAACAAGAGTTGTCAATATTGTATTCTCAGTAGTAAGATTAGTCAAGATCGGTCTAGTTTGCAGTCAAGCTTAAGCATGTAGTAACGCAGTATATGACTATTCTGATAACAGCCAGGTGATAAATGCCGAGTGCGAAGACCCAACTCCACTATTTCCCCATGGGGTTGTACCAATGCGGGGTCTAGCAGTCTGGCTCCCCGTCCTCTCCGCATCATTTGTCGCCCCGCGGCGCGACACCCGCGGAGGACCGAATAACCCAACCCGACAAAGTTTGGGTCTAGACCGTTACGTTGGTGGCCACGGTCAGGCGACCTAACTGCGTCTCACTTACTGATGCGTTGCCGAACGTGTAAGTCCCATGTCATTATAGCAGATTTGATCTAAGTGGTCGTGTACTGTCCGTAGTCTTGCGCATGGCCCGAGACTCATATATTATCATATATAGTAAAGAAGAAATTAAAGTATCTTAATGTTCATCAATTATCGCTCGAAAGCAACTGAAAAAACCCTTTGTACTCAGCCTTTTACTTTCAAGATGTCTACCCAAGCGCACTCGAAGCCTCGGACGTTGAAGATTATCCATGTCGGCGCCGGAGCTTCAGGTCTTTTGACTGCTTACAAGGCTGAGCGCATGCTGCAGAACTACGAGCTTGTCTGCTACGATAAGTGAGTTCTGGCGTCTTGATCCAGTTTACATACAGGTTCTGACGTGTTCTCTCCAGAAACCCAGTCATAGGCGGGACGTGGTATGAGAATCGCTACCCAGGTATAACAAGAACGCTTCTCTCTGTAAAGACTCTCGAGGGCTAATATTTCAGGATGTGCGTGTGACGTACCTGCGCATATTTATACGTATTCATTCGAACCAAACACTGAATGGTCTTGTTACTACGCAAACTCTGCCGAGATTTATGACTATTTCCTCAGATTTGCAAAGAAGTATGATCTTGAGAAATATGCTCAGCTGCGAACGACAGTCATCAGCGCGACTTGGGATGAGAATGAAGGGAAATGTAAGTTATGAAACTCATCTTCGCAAGTTATAGGCGCTAACATCTTTTGGCAGGGGCTGTTAAGTTAAGCCAGGATGGCAAGGAAAGAATGGACTACTGCGACGTATTGATGAATGGATCGGGAGTCGTGAACAAGGCCAAATGTGAGTGCTTTTGAGCCAAAGCAAACTATTATGTCGTTTCTCACAGCCTAGCAGGGCCCGATGTTCCTGGTCTATCTTCCTACAACGGCACCACAGCTCACAGCGCTACCTGGGACCCCGCACTTAGTTGGCAAGGCAAACGGGTTGCACTCATCGGAACTGGCTCAAGCTCTGTTCAGATGCTACCACAGCTTGCCAAAGGTTTGTTTAGCGCAATTGCCGGTTTACAGATCTCTGCTCTGTGCTAATGCAGCCCTACGCATCAGGTTCAAAAAGCCTTCATGTCTTTGCGAGAAACTCGATATGGATCGTCCCTTCACTGGGCACAGATCTCAGCAAGGCCAACGAGGAGGGCCAAAATCCTTCTGAGCAACCTGGCACGCAGATCTATTCTGAAAAGGACAAGGACGAGTTCCGCAGAGACCCTGCTACACATCTACAGTACCGGAAAGGTCTTGAGGCAACCCTGACACGCAACTTTCCATTCTTTCTTAGGGATTCTCCAATGAGTCAGTGGGCCACTGCTGCCATAAAACAGGATATGCTCAAGAAGCTTGAGAGTGCTGATGAGGAGCTGAAACAAAAGCTCATTCCATCGTGGCCCCCAGGATGTTGGCGAATCACAGTAAGTAAATCCAGGTTATTGGTAGAATACCCCATTGACGATTGGCATCACCTTTGTAGCCTGGCAACGACTATCTAGAGAGCTTGGTCCAAGACCGTAAGTCCAAGTATCCCAGTATACACATTATACTTACCCTATCCCAGATGTCAAAGTCATCTTCGAAGGCGTTTCGAGATTTACTGCCACGGGTCTTGTCACGAGCGAAGGCAAGGAGTTCGATTTCGACCTTATTGCCTGTGCTACAGGGTTTGACATCTCATATACTCCGCATTTGTAAGCACATTCGCCTCTTGTAACCAGTTATTGATCACAGGATCGGTACTAATTTGAGTGTTGTAGCAAAATCACCGGTATTGATGGAGTTACGATGAAAGACGAATGGTTAGAGGTACGGGAAACACGACCCGCTTCATCCTTCGAAATACATGCAATTGACTGATTCGGTGTCACCAGAATCCAAACATTTATCTCGGTATCACTGGACCCAAGTTTCCCAACTATTTTGTCATCAATGGACCAACCGGCAACTGGGGTCAGGGATGCGTGCTTCCTTCGGTGAGTCAAGGCCCTACGCTCTACTATCAAATCGCAAAACTAATTAACATGTCAAAATTAGCATGAGGTTCAGATTGAGTATGCTATGCAATGCTGCATCAAGATCCAGAACGAGGGTATCAAGGCCATGGAGGTGAAGCAGCTGCCCACTACACAGTGGAACAAGCACCTCGACAACTGGCACACCAAGTACTCCGTCTGGGCTGGCAACTGCCGTTCTTGGTACAAGGCGAACAAGTCAGACGGACGGGTGTATATCTGGCCTGGGAGCATGCTTCATCTGCTCAAGACTATGAAGACGCCTAGGTTCGAGGATTTCAACATTACCTACAGAAACGACAATATGTGGGGTTTCTTGGGTAATGGTCGCACTCAGATTGAGGAGCTGGCTGAAGATGGAGTTGAGGTTGATCTTGCTCCGTTTATTCGGGATCAGGACGTTCCCTGGGCGATCGATGATCCTCATACTCTGGGAGCTGTTGTAAGCCGTGAGCATAAGCTTTGAGCGTCTTGATATAATTACCGGTGATTATGTATTGGGTTATCAAAGGTCATGTTAGATATTCACGGGACGGTATTTAGTATTAGAAGGCTTAGAATATTACCTAGAGCTAAAGGTGCAATATTAAGCGTTATCTAACTCTACCAAGGCAGTCTTTATAGCTTCTTCAGTATCGTACTCCCAGATCGTAGATAACGTCTCCCTCAACTCCTCAGACATCCTACTAAAATCACCACCGATCTCGGTCTGCTGTTCATATAGTTGACCTGCTCGTCTAGACTTCTGAACGACCCATTGAGCTCTTTCCCGTCTACTTCTATCAAAGGCAGAAAACGCTGCTTCGATGTCGGCTCCTACCCTGACTCTTTCATGTGACAATAAGGCAGCCAGCACAGCAGCATCTTCAATACATAAAGCTGCTCCCGCTCCATGATGTGGAGATGAAGCATGCGCTGCATCTCCGATGATGCATATACGTCCCTTTGCAAAGCTCGGAACTGGATGGTCCCCTAAGTCGAAGATAGCCCACTGTTCACTATTAGTACAGATATCACTAGTTGAAAATCTTAGATGTAGACTCACACGGTCAAGCCTCTCAGTATAGTCGAGAACCTTCAGCACAGATGGCCGGAAGTCCTCGAAATCAAGGAGAAGATCCTCCTTTGTGGCTGCAAGAACCAGCTGGCTTTCACTTGGCCACTCATCGGAGCTTGAACAATATGCCACCACATTCAAGATCGTCCCGTGCGCGACCGGATAGCTCAGTAGATGCTTGTCTTTTCCCATCTGCACATTTCATTCAATGTCAGACTGTATCCCGTGATAGGGAATCGACCTTTCGAGAACGACTCACCCAGATAGTGGCATTGAGAGCTCTCTCCTCCCCCAACACCTCGACCGCTTGTCGCATGGGGATCATCCCTCTGTAGGCATATTTGTGCGTGTAAGAGTACTTTGATGACGGATGATCGGCCCCGACTAGAATTTCTCGAACTTTGGATTTGATGCCGTCGCAGCCAACAACAGCATCAGCTTCCTCAATTGCCCCGTCCTGGAAGACAAGGCGGATTCTACCAGTGTTACCTTCCTCCACTGCTTGAAGTTGCTTATTAAAGTCAACGACATCGCTGGGCAATAGCTTGAGAAGTTCATTTACGAATGAGCCCCTGTGACAGCCCTGCAGTCCCGTACGATTCTCGATATGGAACAGAGGGGAGTCCGTAGTCGCTGTGTCCATGCCGTCAAGAAACTCAAAGACGAAGCTTTTCTTGGACTCCCAGATGTTACCACTGGCGACTTTTTTAAATGCATTATGCACGCTTGGATCGCAAGCTACCATGGCGTCTTGTGCATTGGGACTTATTCCCAGGCCGGCACCGATGTCGCTAAAGGCGTGCGCTCTCTCGTAGATTTTGCAAGGAATGTTCCTCTTGAGAAGCGAAATTGCGAGGACAATTCCAGCAATGCCACCGCCAATAATGGCAACTCGGAATTCTTTCTGACCTTGGGCCATGATTAAAAATGCTAAATTGAATCTAATGTTGTCTGGAGGAAAGACATCCCCATGAGTAGTTGAATGTTGTGGTCTTTATAATTATGTACAATTGCAGCAGCTTATGTGACAACGCCATACTATGGTATGCCAAAACAGGCAGTTGTATGCGCACACAGATATACATATCAAGAATGAAATTGGTGGTGATTTGCAAGAATCATTGTTCATCCAGGCTTGACGTTGCATTTGACTTCCATGTTTCATGTGCTATATGCAATCTCTCCCCGTTGCCGTGCTTGCCGAGTTTAGCGGGCGCAAACCTGTTACGGTAGATATTATGTACGGAACACAGCCCCGGAATCGAATTCCGTCGAATTCCGACCGATGTGACCAATGTATCTACTATTTTGACATATAATGCCTTGCCAGTAGAGGCATAAAAGCAGTAGGACAAAAGGGTATGAAATTTCGTATAGCTAGCCTCTTTATTTCTATTATTGCAAGGTATTTTCTATCAATTTATATCTAGTTACCCTTGAGGGTAAACAGAATTGCCATTAAAGGGGCGGGTAGACTTAGGTTGTCAGATTTAGACTCAGGGTATCTTAGGAAATAGTTTTAGGGTTAAGCGTTTATATGATATTATGTCTTTATCATCTGTGTTGGGAGCCTAAAGCTTAACCTTATCGCAAGCAATCATTCAGATAAGCTCAGGAAATAGAACCAATGGAGGTTGCGGACCCGGTCCTTTGGCCATTGCCGCTGTGACTCGGGCCACTAACGGACTCCGAACCGGTACGGCAGCCCCACAGTACGGATCACTCTTTGAAACCGTCCGGCGGAAATCTAGCTGTCATTTGAGCTTAAAGTTCCTGCTTCTGCAACAAGAGCTTTTCCTTTCCTCGGCATTTCGCAACCACTTGGACTTATCGGAATGCAAGGTTAAGTCTAATGATTAGCAATGCCTAACAAACAGTCATTAAGCTAAGCACAATAGCCGAAAACCATAGCGGCTAAACAGTAGGTAGATGGTTCATTCTAAAGTCGCCCAACGTTGTTAGGGGCAGACATGAGACATTTTGAAGCAGACGGTTTAGAATCTCTATTAAAATTTGAGTTATTTATCAGTAATCCACCCATCACCGCCCTAAATTGCGAGAAATAAGGCATATACGTGTTGAAACTTGGGACGTTATCGGAGATGGTCCGTGACCTACTCCGTTGCCCGTTAGCGGACATCGAACGATGGTGCACTAAATGTTTTTGAAATATTTATCGATCCGAGCATTTCCAAGATAACATATCGCAAGCAATACCCATCCTACCTGAGTCTCATCGCTGGGTTCAACTTGCCTATCTTCTCGCTAATGTCTACCAACGGAAGCCAAATCAAGACCTACGCCGCCCCTGAAGGGGTAGCCGTAGCTGATGCTTTCTTGATATATGCCCGCTCTGTGGATTCCGAACCATGGATCCCAGTGCCCACCTACGCCGTTGACGTTGCCGAGGTCAACACCACGCGCAATGAATTTGACAAACATCCCATCTCAGTTGCATCCTTCGACATGGATGGCCCAGTTGAAGTTCAAGTCAAATACACTTTGAACAAAGTGCAAAGCGCTGCCATCCGGCCAAAATCTCTAGGTATCCAGGCTGCGATTGATGGTGATAACACCATTACCTTTAGCCTGGACCGACCTCGGGATGTGATGCTAGAGATCAACCAAGACAAGTGGCAAGCTCTTCACATTCTCACAAATGGTATTGATCACAATGCACCTCCCAGCGATTCCCAGGAAATCTGGTACTTTGGCCCTGGTATCAACAATGGATCAGCATACGGCTTAGTCACTGACGGGAATCTTTTTGTACCTTCCAATACCATGGTATACCTGGCAGGAGGCGCATTCGTGACCTTTAAACTCAACTTCATCAAAGTCTGCAACTCTGGGGTTCGGGGACACGGCTTCATCTACAATAGCCCCAACGGCGGCGCCATCTTGATTGAACGTTCGGAGAACATTGTCGTCGAGAACGTTACTTCGCTGGGCGCTACCGGATTTAGCCTCACAACTGGGGAAGCGAAAGGCGTAAGCATTAGTGGCTACAGATCTTTCTCGTCCCATGGAAATGGCGACGGTGTGGACCTATTCTGCTCTTCAGACATCCTCGTAGAGAACTGTTTTCTGCGCAACTCTGACGATACCATAGCCATCTATGGCCATCGTTGGGACTACTACGGTGACTCAAGCAACATTGTCATACGGAACTGCACCCTTCTTCCAGACATCGCGCACCCAATCCATATGGGCACTCATGGGAATCCGGCAAAGCCAGAAACCATCAGCGGCATCCATATTAGTAACATCGACATTTTGGATCACTATGAGAATCAGATGTGGTACCAAGGGTGTATTTCTCTAAGCGCAGGCGACGAGAACTTGATTGAAGACGTGCATATCCAAGATGTCCGAGTGGAAAGGATCTCCAAAGGCCAGCTGGTGAATATGCGGGTTATGAAGAATGAAATGTGGACAACAGCGCCTGGCCATGGGATACGAAATGTCACCCTCAAGGATATCAGTCTTGATGTAACTAATTCGCAGATAGTGAATCCGTCACAGATCTTGGGTTTTGATTACACGAGAAAGGTTGAAAATATTGTCTTCGAGAATTTGAATATCGGAGGACAATATATTCATGATGGTATGGAGAAGCCAAGGTGGTATATGGTGGCCGACCTTGTCCCCATGTTCATCAACGAGCATGTCACAAACGTCAAGTTTATCTTAACAAAATGAACATAGTTTACTTATTGGGCCTTCAGCAATAACACAATAGAAATAACTCATTTTATTATATCTATTGCCGTGAGAGTTGTGGATTGGACTTTGATATTATCCGTTCATTATAGCACTGCTTATGATGTACACTCTTTCGAGCGGGATTAAGCAAACTCTGTGCTGTGTTTGACTCGGTTCGGATTGCCGCGGCGGAGATTCGGCCGGAACTATTCCGACGCCGACGGTTAAAACTTATTCCGTCGACAATAACGCTTTGCCTGAATTGCCGAATTGGAGTGACGATTTATGATACCAAGGTCCAAGAACGTCATGTATAGTCCTCTATTGTTTGCTCATTCGAATGTATTCATCGATGTAAGATGAGGGAATTTCACCACTATTTTCAGATGATGTAAGAGAACCTGGGTAAAAGCTAGAACACTTTCTAAGACCGACTTACCCTTGACTCAGATCTACAGAACTTGGTATTAATAATCGGGAGGCGAAGTCCATGCTCAGGCCGTCTCGAGTTGCTACCTGTTACGCGTTGAAACGAAAGGATACATCTTCATAGTAGAGGTTTCAGCACGTCTCTGTCGGGATGTGTTTCGGGCAGGAGACGGATATAATTGTTTTCGTCGACCCCACAAGTCTTTTAAACCTGGCGGGGGTGATGCAGAGGCGGCCCGGCACAAATCCCGATATCTGTGGACACCATGCATAGATATGAGATTGTATTATGGTTCTTACCCATGGCAACCTCAGGTTTCGGGGCATGTCACTAGCTGTCGTCAGTCTACGGGAGTGTGGAATCGCCGGGGTTTACATATTGCCGAATCTAACTTAATTATAAAGATATGTGTTTAAAACCTTGACTCCTTCTTCCCACTCGCCGAATTGAATCAGGTTCATCTCGCTCCAAAATCCATGCTCTGCCCCTTCAAGCTCCGTGTATCGTAATTTGGCCTTGGGGTTGAGCTCTCGCAGCTTCTGAACGAACTTCCTGCTACCCTCAATCGGAACTTCACTATCATCGTTACCATGATGCAACCAAATGAAAGGAAGCTGAAGCGCCAACTGCGGGTTATCCTCCAACTCTTCCATCGGAAACAGGCTTCGGTGGTCACCAAAGAAGCTGGTGTATGTACCGTGCTGTACCAATGCGATTGGCAGAGTTGAGATTCCTCTGGTCGTTGGCTGACCCCCGTCTGGAAGCTGCTTGAGATGCTGAGACACGAGTTCATAATCGATTTGTGGATATTGGCCGATTACTTTCGGGTAGGCTTTGCAGAAATGGTCGCTTCGCATGTCGATCATCGGGTAACTTGCAATAACAGCTCGGAACGCAGTTGGATGACGCAAGGCAAGTTGCAGTACAAGGTATCCACCTGTAAGTAGACCATTGTTAGCGCTTTGTCTCTAACTGCAATGAAGAGATATTACTCGCCTGCACTCTCGCCAGCGAGCAAGACCCTCTGTAGGTCTGCGCCGCTCTTCCCATTCGTCATCGTTCCCATAGCCTCGTACAAGCTATTCTGAACCCAAGACCAGACATCTTCAATGTCTTCAAGAATCTCTAACCCATTACTCTCTGGGATTAATCTGTAGTCACAAGAGACCAAAATCAAGTTGTTCTCAAGAGCATATTCAAGGATCCTGGGGGGTGTAAGCTGTAGATTGTCACGACTACCGTAGACAAGAAACCCGCCGTGAAACCGAATGAGGACTGGACGTTCACCAGATGGCAGGCTCTTGGGAACAAATAAATCAAGAAGAATTGGTTGGTCTTGAGTCACTTTGTAAGTGAAGGTGGCGACGTTAAACTCGTCAACGGGCAAGGTGTGGTCAGAGGCCATCACTGCTGCTTCTTTCGTAAGTTGATGATAATCACTTCGGCTCAACCCCATTATTTAATGTGAGCATTTAAATTCTCATCATTCTCACTCTGGCGTCGCGTGCTTAGTCGGCGCGGGAAGAATAGTAATCACATCGCTTCACTCTTGCTGCGGCGGCCGCGGGCCCGCGATTTCTGAGCGCATTAGAGATTGCTGGTACAGACTGCAAAAAATACCTGCAGCGTGTAGATCACTGGCGCATCACCTCGTGCAATGACTCTAGGCAAGAATACAAGGTGATAAGTGCCGCTCGCTCCGCAATACGGACGCCGCGGCGCCCGTAGGTATGTCTCAATTGTTTACCCCGCGTTCGATGATGGATCTCCTAGACGTCAGGACGATTGAATCCTCGGTTGCTTGATGCGTATAACCTCACGTTGAAGTAGACAAATAATCGCATAAAAAGTTCATAAATTCAAATTCTATCTACCAAAATTATTTGACGTTATTAAACTCTTGCAATGGCTGACTTATACTCTTGGTATTCTGTGTTGTTGACCGCACTAACCGTGGCCCTGGTATGGTGGAGGAATAAGAAGGAAATCAGGCCAGTACGTCTCTTCAGGGAAAGGTGCCCTTTGTGAGCATGGGGGGATACACTAGCAATAAAGTACTGATATCTTGACATTAGAAACGTGCTCTTCCACAAGATAGCCAGCATCACCATCAAGTGTTGCTGAGCGATTACAACGACATCGAGCCTTTGGAAGACTTTGACTTGGACAAAGCCGAGCCAGTGCAGACACGACCATGGAAGCCCAAGTATCACCTCACGATGGGCCTTGAGAAATGCACTTTCTCGGACATCATACCTATTGACAAAACTTTAGAGGAGAGGCTTGCTCTGCGGCGGAAAATCGTGCGTGAGCATTCCGACATGGTCATTGCTTCTGAACCCTGTTCGGAGGCTGCCGTCAAGGAGTTTTATGTCTGGATGGTCAAAACATACCTACCACGAAGGTATCCATCAATCTACCATTCCAAAGGTGATACACTTTTCGGTCCAGAATCGACCCAACTACCGCTCGACCCGCCCAGCGACGTCAAGACAATACTCCGCCTCCTTGCTGAGAACATCGACGCAGAACTGTTCTTTCTCCACCGGCAAGGTGACACTTACGTTGCAAAAGCACTCATTCTTTGCTATGCCTTCTCGTTCAACCCATCCCTCAAGTTGAATAA
The DNA here is from genome assembly GCF_000260195.1 of Fusarium odoratissimum NRRL 54006. NCBI lineage: Eukaryota > Fungi > Ascomycota > Sordariomycetes > Hypocreales > Nectriaceae > Fusarium > Fusarium odoratissimum. The sequence continues at coordinate 82,894 of NW_022158731.1, forward strand.
AACCTTGGCGGAGATTCATGGACCTGTTCCTGGCTATAAAGAAAAGCTTGAGAGACCTATGAATCGCTACTTCACCTCCCTGCCAAAGGGCAAAGTTGTCAAACGGCACAACTGGAACATATCCCTCGGTCGCGAACTTTTCGTGCCGGGGGAGAATCCTTTGACAGTTCTGCCACTGTGGTTGATGGACTGGATCAAAACAGCTCTTGACTGGCTGGGTATCGAGGCGTTGAAGATGAAGAGTGCTGATCTGGACCCTGAGGAAACGAACGTTCGATGTGAGAGGCAGACGCTTCATAGGTTAATGGACAATGACAACACGTTGGTGTTTGCTTTCAAGACGTATCAGTACCCCCTCAGGCAGATTCGGGACGAAGGAGGAGGACCGGCGTTGGCTGAGGCGATAAGTGGTATCAATCGGGGCAGTGTACCTCAAATCGCGTGGTACAAGGCATCGGTGTATTGGGGACAAGCCGTTGTGGAATATCTTCTCGGTGGAAGTTCCGAATAAAGTGGAAAGATATGTAGAATGACACTGCACTCTTAGCTCAATTTGAGATCAATGAGAATCTCAACCCATTGAATACCAGTCTCCTTGGAATATTACTATGTGCTTCAACTTGTATGCCTAGAACAGTAGTGAAGGTTGCGTAAGGTACAGTAAGAACACTGCTTGAGGCGATCACAACAGACATGTTCATGCCTTGGAAGTGGCTCGTCATTTCGCGCGCTGTGTGCATGATTGTGTTGACGCTCATGCTCGACCGCCATGCTGAACATACATTCTGCCACTGCCACAACGGAAGGGAACACGGTTTGAGCGTCACCTCTAAGATACATGCCACTGCCACTGGCAATGGTCAACGGCCAGTGCAAAACAGGATTACAGGCAGCTGCCAGTGGTTCACCGTCAACACTCCAGAACGTTCAAATAAATACCTGATCTACTCGCTCTGTTTACCTTTCCTTTCTTTTCCATCTACCAACTCACCTTCCATCTTCACTTTCTTCCACAACAATCTTCACATCTTCTCAACAGAGACACTCTCACAAAAATCCGCAATCACCTACCAACACAACAACCACACCGTCCGATCAAGAACTCAACATGATGTTTCTTGAACTCACTGCACCCGGCTCTCCCATTGCGGAGTCAGCCTCTACCATCTCTTCTGAGGACAACAAGCTTCTTGTCCTCACTCCCCCCGCTCCCACCTTCGCGGAGACTTCCAACGCTACCTCTGCTGGGGCCGACGTTGGCAACACCGACAAGGTAAGTCTCGAATCTACAATCAAGGATCATGAGCTAAAGGAACCCAAGGTCTTCAACCAAATGATCACCCAGTTGAACACGATGCGCGCCAAGGTTCGGGCCCTTGAGTCGGAAAACAAAGAACTCAAGGCCCAAGTTCAGTACGAGAAATCCTTCAAGGAGCACTTCTCGAAGAATCTTGACGAAGCCAACCGTAACTGGCACTGCGCTGAACTTGAAGCCGCTGCCAAGGATGCCGAGCTCGGACGAGTCCGTGAGCGCCTCAACCTCGTCCAACTTCAGGCAGCCGAGCAAGAGGAGCTTCATGCCGTCAAGGAGCAGAATATCGAGCTCCAAGCTCGTGTCCGCCTCCAGTTCACCCTCACCACCCATCAACACGTCCAAATGTTGAAGCATATGATGCACGACTGGAAGGCCCAGGTGGAGCAGAAGATCGACGACGACTTTGAGAAGAACAAGGCGGACCAGAAAGAATCCGCCGCCCCAATCGACGCCGACTACGAACGACTCAAGGCTTTGATCGAGGGTCATGAGAAGATCATCGCGAACATCAAGAAGGGCAACGACAAGTTTGTCACTCAGATCAAGGATCTCCGTGAGGAAGAAGATGCTTCGCTCATCTCGGACCTGACTGCCGAGCGCTTCGAGGCTTTCTTTTATGAGCGCGAGAAGATGGTCGCTCAGCTTGAGAATGAGAAATGCGGCTTTGAACAGAAGGTTCACGACAACTAGGAGGTTGACAGCCAGATGACAAGCGACGCCGCAGATGAGTTGAACGAGATTCCCAATGAGGCGAAGGAGACTTCCAAGGCCGACCAAAAGAAGGCGAAGAAGGCTGCAAAGAAGGCTGCAAAGAAGGCGGCGAAGGCTAACACAAAGAAGTTTTGAGGGTGTGCTTGGGGTCTCAAAGTGGGATTGTTGTCATGGAAGAATGGAATTGAGGCAAGAACTGGATGAGTGCGAGGCGATAAGGAAGGAGAATCTTAGTGCGAGGTTTTTATCACGGATGGGCTAGGAGTTTTGATGTTTTGTCTACCAGGCCATGGTGGATGATTGTTTGGTCTTGTCAGTAGACAAGGAGTAGGTAGTTATACCAAGCAACTTTGCTGGTAACTCCTTTCCCTGTGACTGTTTATCATTTTGTGCATGCTGTTGATCAACAAAGTCGCTGTCTGCGACCGGTCAACCCAAGTATTGTTGTGTGCGGGATGAGATGTCTCTGGAGAGAAAACATACGAGGTAGCCTATACATATTGGGCTTCAAGGCATTCACGAAGAAGAAATCTTGGACCAGAAGTATCTTTGATCTACTGTAAAATGACAAATAGTGTGAAGAGAAAGAATATTTACAAATTAACACGGCGCAACCGCCTTTCATCGCGACTTTCGTAAGAGTAACCAAATGCTAATCATGCAAAACCTATTTCTCCCCTCCAACCTTGTTGAGGCTACTGCACTTCTTCACCTGACCACCCGTAATCGGGTCAAGTTCCCTATTCGCCTTATCACACTTATCCTTCGGCCAAAGCCTTCCAGCCTGACCCTCCTGTCCAACAAAATCACCAGCCAGCCAAATCGCACCGTCAGACGCAGCATCCTTAGACCAATTACCCTTGAGAACAGGCATGGCGAAGAAACAAGGAGGAGGAACACCGTTGGTCCATTCGCTCTGAAGAGCCTTAACCTTTGCTTCGCCGATCTTGCCGCCGTTGTTCTCCCAGCATTCGACGGCGTTGCGCAGAGTCCAGAGAGGAGACATGTTCCATTTGTCCCAGACCTTCTCCATGGCGAGATCGCCGCCGACGCGGCCGGATGCTGATTTGGGCCACCAGGAGAGGATGTCGAGACAACGGCCGGTTCTGTCGTCCCATGCGTTGTTGGGGTGGGTGCACTTGTTGATGGGGAGATCGTCTCGGATCACGACGTAGAAACCCTTGAAGAGTCTCGCCATCTGCCACAAAAGAGCTTGGTTCTACAAACAGTCAGTATGCGTCACTTTTAGTACAGTTGTAGAGCTATTTACCATCTTGTCGGACATTCTTTCCACGGCGCCGCTCAGGTCTGTGAGATCGTTGTCTCTCAACCACGCACCATAGCCAAAGACCTTGATGGCGGGGTTATCAGCGCCTCCAACCAGCATGGTTTTGGGAAGATCGGTCTGTGCATGTCCAAAGTCGCCGTACACTGAAGAAACAATGCTGGCAATCTTTCTCTTGCCCTCCACTGCAGCGGTTTTGACCGCGAAAGTCAGAGTGTCGGTCGCGTCAACGGCGTTGTCATTCCCACCACTATAAGTGACAGGTTAGTATCCAACAAATCATAAAAGCGGACCGCAACAACTTACACTGTACTGGTGAAGGTTCCAATCATACTAGCAAGGCCCGAGATACCAGCAAGAGGACCACCAACAGCTGGAATAGGTGCAGCGATAGCGCTAGCCATGCTGAAGGCTGAACCAAGAACACTTCCGATGTTGATGGTTGTTTGGGGAAGACCACTCTTGATGTCGAGGATAAGTCTCATCTCGGAGACGGTCGCAAGGGTCAGAGTGATCTTGCTGTCGAACTGTTGATTGAGAGCCTTCATGAAGGTATGGAAACTCGACATCGACTGGAAGAGGTAATAAAGTCCACCCTTGCCAATCTTGTTAAACTCGGCTAGTCACAAACATCAGTCTTACTTCTCCAAGGGATGGAGAAAGGGTAACGTACCGCAAGAGGCGTCAAAGTCACATCGAGAGTTGGGCGTAACGCAAGAGAACTTGGTATGATCCTTCTTCTCAAAGAGATTGCGGTAAAGGTTCTGAGCCCAGTTGGTGTGATCCTTCTGAGACTTGATGTAGGCATCTGCCCACTGCTCAGCTCCAGAGTCGTACCAAAGCTTTGGCAGGTCGCCGTAGTTGTCGTAAGAGAAGCCGGTGTCGCACTTCTTGAGGACCTTGTCTTGGAGGTCCTTGGGAATGGCGCCTATGCCGTCGAGGTCTGGGAGAGCGGGTACATCACCACTACCATCACTGAGGAATGTTAGTTGCTGGCCAAGACGGATGAGAAGCAGGGCACTTACGTAAAGTTATCGCTCGGTTGGAAGTCGATACTCCAGATCATGGTGCCGCCGAAACAGTATCCATCAGCCCATGCCTTCTTATCAGCAAATGTCTCCTCGTCTAAATGTTGTCAGTCAAGTAAAAGTATGGGAGGGGCTGTGTAGCTTACCATCATATCCTATCCACTGGTCGTCAAAGGTGATCTGCTTCATCATAGAGTCCTTGAGATAAGTAGATTTGACACCCTTCTTGATGAGGTTCTTGATCTCGCCAAGAGACATAACACCATCAGAGTCAGTGCATTCTCCTTTCTTGCTGGGTCCAACAAAAGAGCAGCCAAGATTGTTACAGCTCTTGTCAGCGACAGTGTAGCCACGACCGTACAGAGCGAGACCAAAGTTGAGCTTCTTGGGATCAAGGCCACCGAACCAAAGAGGGATGGTGTTGTTGCCGATTTCTCGAATGTCGGCTTGACCACGGATGATCTTGCCAAGAGTCTTGACATCCTCGTCCCAGTAACCGTGGAGATCTGTTAAGGATGTCAGCAATGGGTATTCAGGTTGCAGAAGGGTGACAACTACCATAAGCCATGAAACCAAAGAAGTCCACGTAAGGCTCCATAGCCTTTGCGTCGAACCAGCGAAGATACCAGTAGTCAGGAGCCAAGGTCAAGCTGATACCATACTTGCTACCATAAGCTGCACGCATTTCCTTGAGTAGCATGGAGAAGTTGCGGGTATCAGCAAGCTTTCGACCACCGCGCTTGGGCTCGCCGGGGTATTCCCAATCAAGATCAACACCTTGAAAGCCATACTCATCCATGTAAGCACGAACTGAGTCTATAAACGAAGCTCTGTTGGCCTTGGTAGACACCATGTCGCTCCAAGTGGTATGGGTAGAAGTGTTCTCATTGCTGAAGTCAAAGCCACCAATAGCGATCCAAGTCTGCAACTTACCATCCTTGGATAGGTCAGTGAACTCGTGCATCTGCTTCACATCATCGTCATGAGCGGGGGTGACCTTGAAGGAAACAGGGTCGATGAATGCGAACGAGTAGAAGAGATGAGTGAAACCCTTGGTGTTGAGCTGCTTAGGTGTCTTGGTGTCACACTTGCGGGCTCGCACGTTCCAAGATTGGTAGTAGCCAATGGTTCGGCCGTTGGTGCTACCACTACCCTTGGCGCATGAAGGGGAGGAGGCGATGTTGCAGGATCCGTAGCCAGCTTGGCAGGGAAGAGTCTTGTGGACAGGATCGGCATTGTCACAAAAGACTTCAGTAGTCTAAAATTGTCAGTTTGTTCAAGCGATTGATGGGACGAACACTTACGCCACACCATCCTGAAGCAGAACAGCAGAGGTTCATGCCGCAAGGCATCTCGCCCTCTTCACTGTACTCTCCGCACATGGCTGTAGCATCGCAGTTAGATGAGCATCCTTTACCGCAATAGTCTGGGCCATAGCCGCAGATTTTCTCGGGGCCGCAGCAACTACACAAGATCAGTGATCTCCGTCATCCTCTGGTCAGTGGTCTACTCACCTATCATCTGCGCAAGGGCCATCTTTGCAGTACAGAGGACCACTTCCACGTTTCTCTAGAGATCGGCGTGAGAGGTGAGATTTGTTAGGAGTGACATCAGAAGGCTCAGTGGCGTTTTCCGCATCCTTGTAGTACTGATCCAGGCTGGTCGCAGAATCATCAGAAAGCTCTAGTTCGACGGTTGGGTCCGGAGGTGCCATGGCAGGGTTCTGGTGACCCGGGCTGTTGGTGATCTCCTTAGCCCATGCAGGAGCCTTGGCTTTGGTAGTTGTCAGTATGAAGTCTCTTTCACCAGTGCATCCGGCGACGAGCTTGATGGATGGGTAGCCAACGTACTGATGACATTGGCACGGCGGTGATGCCGAGCACGGCTGCCGTGAAGTTGGCGAGTGTTTTCAGCATTGGCGAAGGTTGCAAGACAGAGAAAGAGAATAGCAATCGCCATAAAGGCAATACTCGAGAGTCGCAACACCATGATCACAAACGATTGAGTGAAGAATGACGCCTTTCGCTGTGTCTATCGGTAACTACGAGTTAGACATGATACTAAGTATATATATCGGTCTTGTTTGTTTTCCGACAGTCCGTGAAAGGAGCGTGCTGCTCGTCCCATTTTTTGCAGGATCCATTTTGAGTCCGTTGCGCGATAAACTCATACACCGGCATTACTCCTACGTTACAGCATTGCCTCTTTTCCTCTCGGAGTAAGGGTCTTGAAAGGGCAAAGTTAATAACGCTCAGCCTCCGTGAGGATTCCAACCATGCTGCATTGCAATCAGAGTATACAGTAAACATCAGACGGATAAAGCCATCCCATGTTCTACAGTTCTGGTCCTCGGATGAACGAATCACAAAAGGGCCTATCCGACGACATTTCATTGCCAAGCGGATCTCGGCCTCGACGTGCAGAAAGTAGTTCAGGAACGAGCGTTCAGGATCCGAATGCATGCAGTTTTAAGCCTTGGCGTAAGGCTATGAAGAGCCGGTAATAGTGGAAACAGCGGGATTCCGTGGCTTGGCAGGGATGCTCGGGAGCGGGTGGCGTTTAAATTACCCGTCACATGCGAGACGGCATGAGCCGACGAGCCGGGATGCGGATGCAGAGACCTTCTCGATGGGCTCTAGGGTCAACTGAGTAGAGTTTTCAGGTGGTCGGTTCATCGAGATGAGTATAATACCTCTAAGGGAAATTATTATCTTATGATCATAAATGGGAAGCGTTCAATGGGTATAGCAGGCTATAGAGAGAAAGAAAAGGGAATTAAACTCCTGAATACGGTATCTTGTCACTCCCAAGCTTAATCTCTTGAACCGTTCAAGTCCTGAGAAATAACCTTAACATAGCCTCAAAACTATTAAAGTCGGGCGGCCGACCCATCCGTAGTCTAAGCCCTATTTGCATGCTGGTGGATATATCTCCCGATGGCAGGGATCCCGCTGCGCGAATTAAATCGCCAGTCAGCCTAACGGATCCTCCCGGAGACAGAAATTTGAACAACATGGATCATGAAGGATCGAGAAGCATGGGTCACGGAAAACGTCTTCCGTCTACGATCAGTCTCCCCACGACATGGATTTATGGCCTAATTGGGATGATCCTTCCGAAACTTTCGACGAAGAGAAGACAAATGAGATTGTATGGTTTTCCTAATACATGTCCAAAACAGTATATAAGTTGTGTAATAGTTTCTATCATGACAATGGCACAGTATCAGCACTGCCAATTCTGGGAGCTTTTCTTTTAACCATCCGTTGAACATGAAGGTCGCTGGACTCTTCTGGCTGCTGCCTGCACTTGTTGCCGCTCAGTCATCGACTGTTACTCTATCACCATGGCAGACTGGAGAAGTCACTCCTGATGGTACCTGTGGAAAGGGCACGGGCTTCGTTTGCAGTCCTACCTGGGGTGCTTGCTGCTCCGGGGATGGCATTTGCGGTCGATCTAGCAAATATTGTGGCGAAGGATGGTAAGTCACCTTATATCCTTTCTGCATACAAGACTGACGATGGAAATAGCCAACCTTCTGCTGGTAACTGCAATGCTGCTGCACCTCCACCGGAAGCTCCCCCAGGCCCTGGAAGTGTCTCTCCTGACGGCTCTTGCGGCGGCACAAATAAGTTCATCTGTGGCGGGAGCCCCTTCGGAGATTGTTGTTCCGAGCAAGGCTGGTGCGGCAACTCTACCGCCCACTGCGGTAACAACTGTCTTCCTGACTTTGGAACATGCGGTCCTCCCAGTAACATCACCTTTGATGGCCAATGTGGCGCCAATGGCAAGATTTGTCTAGACTCTGGCTATGGGGACTGCTGTTCTGGTTCCGGATGGTGCGGTGACAAGACTGATCACTGCGGTGCTGGCTGTCAAAATGGCTTCGGCACATGTACCGGCGGCGACTCTGGTAAGTCACGAGACCGGGAACCGGCCACCCCGGGAACCGGCCACCCCGCTTTTGGCCTCAACAACATAACCTTCATCAATTCAATCACTCAAAAAGTCGATATAATACCCTAATTTTCATCCAATCTTGACCCACAATGCCTTCTTATACAGAAGAAGATATGCTTAAAGCAATTAACCTTGTTCAAAACGGCCAATCAACAGTTAAAGCTGCTGAAGAAGCTTCTGTGCCACGATCAAGCTTACGGCGCCGACTTCAAGGCATTATGCCTAAAAATAAAGCTCATATAGATCAGCAGCGGCTCGGCCCGGCCGTTAAAGCCGATCTCATCTCTTTTTTAAGGCTTCAAGATACCCTTTGTACTCCATTAACGCATTTCCAAATCAGGCAACTTGTTATACGTATTTTGAGCTTACAAGGCAATAATAAACCTCTTGGCAAGCATTGGGTTACCCGATTTATCGCACGATCAGAACGAATTAAAACGCTTAAAGCAATTAGAGTTGAATATAAGCGTATTGAAGGAGCAAAAGCAGTTATCATCCGGTCTTGGTTCGACCAATTGAAGGATCCCGAGGTCACGATAATCCGCGGCTGTAACCGTTGGAATATGGATGAAACGGGTATCTTCCAAGGGGTCGGTATTAACGGCTTAGTTGTTGGCCAATCAGAGAAGAGGAAGACCTTGAAAAGAAGCCCTCACAGGCGCAGCTGGGTTACAATAACGGAAGCTATATGTGCCGACGGCACGGCCCTTCC